>NC_040905.2:60845068-61148098 GCF_004126475.2 Phyllostomus discolor
TCCTTCATTTATTTTCCTTAAGATTTTATTTATTAGGAATGGACTCTTTTTCAAATTCTTTTTAAAAATTAATTAATTAATTAATTAATTTATTTATTTTTAGAGAGGGAAGGGAGGGAGAGAGAGAGAGAAACATCAATGTGCGGTTGCTGGTGGCCATGGCCTGCAACCCAGGCATGTACCCTGACTGGGAATCAAACCTGCAACACTTTGGTTTGCAGCCTGCGTTCAGTCCACTGAGCTATGCCAGCCAGGGCCTCAAAGTCTTAATTACTATTTCTCTCTCAGTTGTCTAGAATATGACTTTAAGTAATTTTTTTTTCAAGGAGGGCATTGGTACTATAATCTATAAATTTTTGAATAACTGAGAATTCTGCTGCCATCACACATAAACATCTAGGAGGTCATATAACTCTTAGGTTACAAGTTTTCTCCTTAATATGCAATAGACAGGTAGGAACGCAAAATTGTACAGCCACTTTGGGAAGTGTTTTGGCAGCTCATTAAAAGTTAAATATACACCTACCATATAACCCAGCCATCCCACTCCTAGGTATCAACCTAAGAGAAATGGAAATTTATGTTCACACAAAACCCTGTAAATAAAAGTTTATGGCAGCTTTAGTCACAATAACCCCAAACTGTAAACCACACAGATGTCCTTAAACCATTTCTTACTATGGAAGAGCATGCATCCATAAGAAGGCACAAACTGCTGGTTCACAAAACTTGTATAAATTTTAAATGCATTTTCCTAAGGAAAAGAAGACAGAATCAAGTTGCTATATGTTATATGATTCTATTTTATGTGCCCCTCTTTAAAAAATTAGTGGCTACCAGTGGTTGGAGTGGAAGGAGAGATTATTGATAAAGGGGTAACTCTTGTTTTGGGGGATGATGAAATTGTTCTGTAGGGAACTACACTGGTGGACATGTGACTCTATGCATTTGTCCAAACACATAGAACTGTACACCAGAGAGAGAATTTTATGGTAGGAAAGCAACAACAGAATCAGTGCAGATGGCAGGGGGGATTTGGAATGCAGACCATGACAAGGGAATCTAACTATACTTCAAATGAATTACATAGTTGCCCTGAAGGCAGTGGGGGAGAAAGGAGCTGAGCTAAGAAACTCTGGAAAGCTATGTTTTGACTGAATACTTTAAGGTTAAAGACAAAAAAACAACTGTTCACTATCACTATTCTGTAGTTGGTAATGTGTTCCTCATGGAGAAATGGGTTAGGACATCTAAAACTACATTTTCAGAATTTTATTTTAGATTTTAGATTTTAAAGGTATTTCAGATGCTTTTAAAAGACATTTTATTTTTGTTTATATACTAGGGTAGACTTAAATAAATTTAGAAAACGAGAGTCAGTTTTTTCACTGTCAAGAGAAAGAAGTTACATTAGGGAGAAAGTCTAGAATGAGCTATGTTGTATTGGATTAAAATTGGAGATATCAGTATGAGCTTTTAAAAAAAACACACACATAAATGATACAGAAATATACTTGTGCATGAGAACTAGCTCCATGCGTGTATTTTCTAGGTTGGTCTATTGAAAGGGGATGCACAGTACTCCAGCTGCAATAAGTACAGCCAGCACCAAATCTTGGTTTCTAATTCCATTCTAAATAGAAAAAGCAGGACTTTGCAGAAATTGCTGATTCTAGGGCTGGGGCAGGAAAAACACAATATAAGTCTGGAACATCAGAAAATAAGGAGGCCCAAAAAAAGTGGGGGCAGAAAAAAAAAGGGCATAAGAGCGAGCCTGGAAGAGTTGCCAGTTACCAAAGTTAGAACAGAATGAGCAACAAAATATATAACGATAACATTACATTATACTAACACAAATAAATAACTAACTGATAAATAGGGAAGGAGTGACAATTTTTCCTTTAATAACAGTTCCAATTAGTAAACATGAAGGAATGAGGTAAACAAATCCTTAAAGCACCACGGTAATAATTTCCACGCAATGGATGCTAAAATTAGTGGGTGAAAGTTAATGCAAAAACAGGACATTTGCACAAGATCAAAGCAATCCTCCAAAATATTTAATAATTATAAAGGAAAAATAGCAACAACAGTAGAGAATCCTAACAAACACTAGCTTAACCAAGTGGCCAAGCATCAGCACTAGTAAGACACACTCACTTCGTTTAATCTCTTACATGGATACACGGAGAAGGGCCCATGGCCTCTAGGTTTCCTTCTCCCTCATGTACAGTTTTAATCTAATCATGAGCAATCATCAGGCCAACCCAGCATGAGGCACGACCCATAAAATAATATAAAATATCATGTCAAGGTCATGAAGGACAAAGATTTAGGAACTACCACAGACGGAAGATAAGGAGACAGGACAACTAAATGCAAATAACAAAAGGACATTAGTAGAAAAACTGGTGAAATCTAAAAAAGTTCTCTACTTTAGTTAGTAATGTCCCAGTGTTAATTTCTTCATTTTATTTTTGGTTATGTAAGATGGTACATATAAAGGGAATCTGGGTGAAGGGTTATGGGGAATCTATGTACTTTTTTTGCTGTTTCTATAAGTCAAAATAAAAAAGATAGCACCAAAAAATATTGTAGATGTGCCATCATCTAATGGCTTCACAGAAGTTGAAGGCCAGACTAATTTTCATCCCTTTTTAGGTGTTTTCTTTTTCCCTGCCTGGATGCTTTAAATCCATTTCTTCTTACTTGGAATTAAGTTTTATACATTACTTTGATTTTCTGTAGGGTCATTTAAAATCTTTTTTTTCCCAAATTTTATCCATTTTCATTTTCATTTGGCCTCTTATTGTATCTAATTTTTTTCTCTTTTTTGCCGTACAGGTTGTAACCTAAGGTTTTCTGCACTTTGTTCACAGAGGCTGTGTCTTATAGAAGGAACTGAGAAAACCACAGTGTTCTAACATTTTTGTCCAATTCCCATATTAAGCATGTTTCTGTGGCATTTTTTTTTCAGGGTAATTTTCACTTTCTCTTCAGCTGGAGCACATATTCACAAACACCATTTGGTTCATTGGATAATTCATCTTTTAGATAGGAGAGGTCTGTCTGGATCACTTCCATCATCCTGTGATTCACAGAAAACCATCGACAACAGGTTTCCTGATTGATTTTGAGGCTGTGAGGTTTTTTAAAAATCAGTTTTAGTGTTTTTACAGTTATTGTTCTAGGTGGTTCAAAGAGTTTCATTAGGGGTGGTTAGATAGAGCACATTTTAAATCAGAGCTACCTACCCAAAATATCTGTTGAGGAAGAATATATGCATTGTAAGCATTATATCTAAAATCCCTATATATAATAGAATCCAGAATCAGAAAAAAAGAATGTGATGTAATAGTTTATATTTCACAGGAAAATTAAAGCAAGAGATCTGTTACTTCTCCACAATAAGAATTATGAAGTTAGACAGTGGCCTGGAAACCAATGAAGCTGATTGCAAAATGAATATTTAAAAGGCCTTCTGATTTAATGTGCCCTTGTTTCCATTCGCTTTATTCTTTATAAGCAAAGAACCCTCTGTAAATATTGTTTTAAGGATTATCAGTCTTCATTTTTCAAATTTATCCAAAGGCTATAATTTAAATCATAATATTGGCTTTACAAATGTAAATAATTACTAAACTCCTTTCCTTTAGCTAATAAGAATGCCAATGAAATTAGAGTCAATTAAATAATTGCTTTGTTAATCTAATGTATTACTGCTGTAAGACATGCTGTGGCCCATACAGCCAGTTGGATAGCTAGGAGAGAACAAAACTCTGTCAATGTAAAGAGAATGGGAAGCAGCATATTGTAAAACTTGATCCAACAAAGAGCAAAACATTCATTGAAATTTTGATGCATCGGCTTCATACTTTATAGTTTAACCACAGCAAAAGATGAAAAAGTCCTAAGAGATTTTAAAGCTTGTCATTCGATTTAGATGATACTGAGTGTGGGACAAATTATGTCTCCAGCTACGATTTAACTAGACTTCTGTCATCCTTCTGCTTTCTGGACACCAGCTGTAGGGAACTGCTTTCTCTCTGTGACCTGAAGTCTAGTTGCATCTTTCAAATGGCTTTTCATTAGTGTCTCATCACTCCTGAAAGTATGTTTAAACTCCTGATTACTGTATAGAATTCCTTTATGATTCTATTCTTGCTCATACACACAGCCTCATCTTCCACCATGCTTCTTCCATCCTCCCTGTCAGTAAGAACTTCATCTCTCCCTGCAGACTCTGCTGGCTCACATTCACCCCTTGCACGTGCCAGAGAATAGCTAAGTATTCCCTGTGAATTACTGATCTCTCAGGATAAAAATTAAAATATCCCCTCTTTGGCCAAGTTTTCTCAATCCACCTCTGTCTCTAGTCTCCTCCTCAGCTTCTGCCAGGAAAATTATCCTAGTTTTTCCTTTATGATAATACTGAGTTATGTCATATTACTTCTAATGTTACATACCTTGACAGATTATTTGCAATTATATTTTTAAACTTTTGTGTCCCCTACCATGTTATCCTTTGCCTTTTTGAGGGCAGAATGAATCTATTATCACAATAATTTCAGAATCTAGTGAAATACCTAGTAATACTGCTCAGCAAATATTGGGGGGATGAATGATTAATAGGCAAGTAGCACAGTGGTCTCTCTAGGAGGGTGCAGAACAGGTTCTCAGTCATCACAGCCTTTCCTGTCAACTCCCTCCTGCTCTGCCCCAAGCATTTTTGTGGACCTGCATACAGAAGAGCAAGAAAGAGAATTTTTTTTTGTTTTCATTGTTTCTGACCCAGGTTCAGACTGCACCAAAAGTACATTCTGAGGCTGCTCCTTTGGAAAGCTCTTATGAATATTAAGGGTGGAAGGAAGGAAAGGAGAAAGCCAAGAACAGGTAGGATTATCATGAATTGGATTCTATGTTATCCCTTCTACATATATATTACTTCATTTAATTCCAAAACAACTATAGCAGATCCTCAAATAATATTTCATTTTAACATTGATAGAATGCCATAGGAACTTCACTCTTATTTATATATATTAGCCTGTGGTAAAGTTGGTTTTATTATATATCATTTTGTTTAAAGTCACAGAACCTACCAACAATATTGAGGACTTACTGTATTCAGAGTAAATTTTATTATCCCCATTTTTATAGTTAAGGAAACTGGGTTCTTTACATAATTTGTACTAGGCCACACAGCTGACCAGTGGGCAAGCTAGAATTTAAATTTGAGTTGGCTTATTCAAAACTTAGTGCTCTTGGAATATGTTAATTAAAGAACTTATAGTTCTACAAAAAACTGTAATGACACATTCTGTGAGTATCCTAAACTTGATGCAGTTTTGTTTTTCAAATTTAAACAATAAGCTTTGGAAATATATGTTTATTATGTGTATTTATCATTCTTAGCTTCATTTAGTAGTCATTTATTTATTGGACATTTATTGGCATTTATTGTGGGTCAAACACCAAGTTGAACAGATGGCATGCAAGCATGTCTAAAAGGTTAAGAATAGTATGGAAAATGGAGAAGTCAAAGAACTTATATATATGACCCATGGACATGAACTAAGTAGGGGATGGTGGAGGGAGGGGAGTGCAGGGCAGAGAGGAATAAAGGGGAGCAAAAAATGGGATAACCCTAATAGCATAATCAATAAAATATTTTAAGAATAAAGTACTTAACACATTAAAAAATAAAAATAAGTAAAACACAGCCCCAGTACTTAAGTAGTTCTTTTGTCATTTTCTTAGAAGCATTCTCATTCTGTAAACCTACTGGCCATCCCATTCATGGTTTCTCTATTTTTTCTTCTGCCTTTAAACAAATTAAGCACTAACATCAATATATACCTCATACTACTTATATTAGAATGTTTTATCTGCTTTCTGCTGTTAGTCTAAAAGGACGGATCAAGCTATATCCTTTCCATAATCAATAAACTCTCTAATTCTTTTCCTTCAATTCCCATTCCTTACCCCTCTGCTTTGGCAGCCATCAGCTTGTTCTTTGTATCTGTAGGTCTGTTGCTGCTTTGTTTTGTTCATCTATCTTGTGTTTTTAGGATTCCACATGTAAGTGAGATTATATAGTATTTGTCTATGTTATTCCACTTATCATAATACCCTCTAGGCCCATGCACGTTGTAACAAATGGCAAGATTTCATTATTTTTCATTGGCAAATAATATTCTATTGTGGATATATTCATGCCACATTTTCTTTATCCATTTATTTATTGATAGACATTTAGGTTGCTTCCATACCTTGGTTATTACTACTACTGCTGCAATGAACATATAAATGCTATATCTTTTTCAATCAGCATTTTTGTTTTCTTCAGTTAAATACCCAGAAGTAGAATTGTTGGATCATATGGTAGCTTTATCTTTAAGTTTTTGAATAATTTCCATACTGTTTTTCATAGTGGCTGCACTAATTTATAATCCCACCAACAGTGCACAAGGGTTCCATTTTCTCTGCACCCTAGTCAACATTTACTATTTATTGATTTATTGATGATAGCCATTCTGGCAGGTGATATCTCATTGTGGTTTTAATTTGCATTTTCCTGATGATTAGTGATGTTGAACATCTTTTTGTATGTTTGTTGGCCATCTGTATGTCCTCTTTGGAGAAAAGCATGTTCAGGTCCTCTGCCCATTTTTTAATTGGATTATTTTTTGATGTTAAATTGTGAGAGTTCTTCATATATTTTAGATATTAAGCCTTTATAGGATATATTATTGGCAAATATAATTTCCCTTTCAATAAGTTGTATTTTTGTCTTGTTGAAGGTTTTCTTCACTGTGCAAAAACTTCCCATT
This sequence comes from Phyllostomus discolor, assembly GCF_004126475.2. Lineage (NCBI taxonomy): Eukaryota > Metazoa > Chordata > Mammalia > Chiroptera > Phyllostomidae > Phyllostomus > Phyllostomus discolor. The sequence goes on from NC_040905.2 coordinate 60,851,902, forward strand.
TGTTTGTTTTTTTTCTTTAGTTTCCCTGTTCAAGGAGATATATCCAAAAAGATAATTCTAGGAGAGATGTCAGAGTTTACTGCCTCTGTTTTATTCTAGGAATCTTATGGTTTCAGGCCTAACATATAAGTCTTTAATCCATTTTGATTTTCTTTTTTGTATGTGTCTGCTCAGTTTTTCTAAAATCACTTATTGAGGAGACTGTATTTACCCTATTGTATATCCTTGCCTCCTTTGTTGTAGATTAACTGACACATAAAGAAGGATTTATTTTTAGGCTCTCTCTTTTACTCCATTGATCTATATGTTTTCATGTCAGTACCATGCTGTTTTGATTATTGTAGCTTTGTACCATAGTTTGATATCAGGGTACATGACACCTCCCACGTTGTTCTTTATCAAGATTTCTTTGTCTATTTGGATTTTTTGTGTGTGATTTTTATGTAAATTTTAGGATTAGTTGTTCTGAGAAGAATGTCTTTGGTATTTTAATAGGGATTCCATTGAGTCTGTATATTACTTTAGGTAAAAAGGACACTTTAACAATATTAATCCTTCCAATTCATGAGCAAAATATATTCCTTCATTTATCTACTTTTCTACTTATTTTATAAAGTCTTATAATTTTCAGATTACAGGACTTTAACTGCCTTGTTTAAATATATTCCTAGGTGTTTTATACTTTTTGAAGCAATTATACTTGGGATTGTTTTCTTAATTTCATCATATCACTTGTTATTGGTCTATCAAAATGCAACACATTTCTGTATACTGATTCTGTATCCTGCAGCCTTACTAGAGTCATTTGTTATTTCTAATCATTTTATGGTGACGTTTTTGGGATTTTCTACAAAGAGTATTATGTCATCTGCAAATAATGAGAGTTTTATTTATTTCTTCCAACTTGGATACCTTTCATTTCTTCCTCTTGTCTGATTTCTGTGGCTATGACCTCAAATACTGTGTTGAATCGAAGTGCTGATAGAGGCGATCCTTATCTTAGGCCTGACCTTAACAGGAAAGGCTTTCAGCATTTCACGATTGAGTATGATATTGTTATGGGTTTGCCATATATGGTTTTTATTATGTTGATGTATGCTCCTTATATACCTAGTTTGTGAGAGTTTTTATTATAAAGGAATGTTGAATTTTGTCAAATGATTTTTTGGCATCTACTGAGATAATGATATAATTTTTGTCCTTTATGCTTTCATTTCATTATCACATTAATTGATTTACAGATGTTGGGCCATTCTTGCATTCCTGGATGAACCCCACTTGGTCATGGTGTATAATCCTTTTAAATGTATTGTAGAATCTCGTTTCCTAAAAATTTGTTAAGAATTTTTACATACATGTTCATCAAGGATATGAGCCTGTAATTTTCTATTTTTGTAATGTCTTTATCTAGTCTTGGCATCAGGGTAATGCTGGTTTTACCAAAAAATTTGAAAGAATTTTTTCACTTTTAATTTTTGTGATAGTTTAAGAATTCTTTGAATATTTGGTAAAATTAATCTGTGAAGCCATCTGGACCTAGACTTTTATTTGTTGGGAGTTTTTTTATTAGTGCTTCAATATTTTCCTAAATATTGGTCTGTTTAGATTATATATTTTTCCTGGCTCAGCCTTAGAAGGCTATATACTTCTAAAAATGTATTCATTTCTTTTATATTATCAAATTTCTTGGCATATAGTTGTTTATATTATTCTTTAATGTTGGGGCTTTTTTATATTTCTGTGGTGTCAGTTATAACTTATTTTTCATTTATGATTTTATTTATTTGGCCTCTTTTTTCCTTGATGAGTTTGGCTAAAGGTTTATCTATTTATCTTTTCAGAGAAACAACTCATTGATCTTTTCTATTGCTTTTTAAATATCTATTCCATTTATTTCCTTTCTGAACTTATTTTCTTCCTTTGGTTGACTTTGGGTTTTGTTTGTTCTTTTTCTAGTTTCTTTAGGTGTAGCATTAGATTGTTCATCTGGGATTTTTCTTGTTCTTAGGATGAGCTTGCATAACAACGAACTTCTCTCTTAGAGTTGCTTTTACCATATCCCATAAGTTTTGAAAAGTTTTGTTTTCATTATTGATTATTCCAAGATAGTTTTTGATTTCTTGTTTGAGTTCCTTTTGAGTTCATTGGCTGTTTAATAGCATGTTGTTTAGTCTCCATATATTTGTGTTTTTTCTAGTTTTCTTCCAACTGATTTCTAGTTTCATGTTGTTGTGGTCAGAAAAGATGCTTGCAATAATTTCAACCTTTTAAAATTTATTGAGGCTTTCACTGTGGCCTAGTATGTGGTCTATGGAAAGTGTCCATGGCACTTGAAAAAATGTATATTCTGCAGTTTTCAGATTGAAGTGAGTGAAGTATTAAAATCCTCTACTGTTATTGTGTTACTGTAGATTTCTCCTTTTATGTCCATTAATAATTGCTTTATAGTAGGAAAATGGTGTTGCAGGAGGGAGCGCATTCCCCTTCCTCTATGCACGGGAAAGAAATTCGCAGATCTGTAGAGGAGCAGAGCAAGGGACCTACGATATCACAACATTTATGAAAACAGGACATCAAAAATTATAGCAGACATTGAAAAACCAGATGATAAGAAGACTGCTTCAGGATAGTAAGGGCCCAGGGATCAGTGCAGGGACCAGGGAGGTTGCATCCTCCAGGCCCGGTGCTCCTAGGTCTGCCTCAGGGCACCCAGGAGAGCAGAGTCACAGCTCCCTCCCCATCCAAATAAGGACTGAGCAGTATGGGGCGGGGGCCTTGTTGCTTGAAGGCACGGAGTGGGGAGTGAGACTGAGAGACAATCACATAGGGGCTGTGAGCACCCACACATAACCCTGGGAAGAGTAAGTACCCCAGCCTGTGACCAAGGGCTGCCTGGCTGTGTGCCTGCCCGCCACTCCCCCAACCTGGTGAGAGTGTGGTTCTGTGGAAGACCCAGACCCCACAGCCCTGAACAAGGAAAGGGCACAGGTGTTCTGGGGTTTCTGGAGCCTGCGGTGGTGAACTCGGGGGAGCATGCACCCCTTTGGGACTCCCAACTCTTGAGCTGTGACCCTGGAAAAGACACGGTGCTTCACGGGTTCCTGGAGCCTGCATCAGGGAAGTGGGGGAAGGGAGCTTACACCATGAACCTGGAAAAGATGCGAGTGTTTCACAGGAACATAGAGCCCACGGCAGTGAAATTGGGGGAAGGGTATGACCCCTTGTGATCCCCGGAGCTTACACCATGAATCTAAAGCATCACATTGGCTCTGGGGAGAGCGCACAGCTATCCCTGGGGACAGTATGCCCCAGACTGAGTTCTGATTGGGAAGGGTGAAAAGCATTCCAATCGCCCCTCAGTCTGCTGAAGCCAGCAAGACCAGAAAACCTGGTTTGGCCAGTTAGAAACCAACAAGAGGGTTTTTTGTTTGTTTGTTTTGTTTTTGTTTTTTGTTTTTTTGTTTTTTTGACTGTTGTTGTTTGATTTTATCTTGTTTAAGTAACTTTTTATTTTTTTAATTATTATTATTTTTATATCTCTCAATTCCTTGTGTTTCTCTTCCTTTCATCCTAGTGCTATTCCTTCGACTCCAAATTTTTCCCTCTTGTATTCCAATCTTTCTGCTTTTTTTCCTTTTTTTTTTTGAGCCTGCAAGTTACTGCAAATTTGCATTATCTTTTTCTCATTATTCTGACATTTTTTATTTTAATAGTATTTTGGTGTTACTTTTCTTTCTATATAATCTACTTTGCTTGGCTGGTTATACTGTCCTTTGATAGGTTCCCCCTGTTATCTCATTCACAGTGTGTTGCTAATTTACTGTCCTTCATTTGTGTTCCATTAGTACACCTCTCAAGGTTCTATACTCCTTATTCTTGTTATCTAGATCTCATAGATTCTGCCACAAGATTGTTGCTTTACTATTACTGTAAATAAGACCTAGTTCATACAATTGTAAATACTACTCAACACCCCTCGCTGATCTCAGCCCACTTCGCAATTTCCTGAACTATATTATTGTGGGGATTGTCTTTATTCTTCTACACACTACTCCTATTTACTAATCTTTATTCCCACCCTACCTCAGAATCTGACCTCCCACAGCCCCACAGCTTTCTAGATCCAACTAACAATCTTTTCATCCCCAATAAGAGTCTTATCTTCTTTCCATCCTTTCTAAAATGTGGCTAGTGGGGTGGAAGATCATGGTTAACACTATACATAGCCAAAGGATATCCTATCTCTTCTCTACTGGCTGCTACTGTAAATATCATAGAATACTGTCTTGCTCTCTTAAACCACTTTTGCCTTTTTCCTCCAAATGATCACAAAAACAAATAGGGGGAAGTTGTAAACACCAGGATACATGAAGGAGACTGCACCACTGAATCTCACAGGTATTCTACCACAGAAGTTCACACCATAAACACAGAGAACCAGAACAGATCAATTTAAGAAACAGAGGCTAACAAGAAGAGTCTCAGGAGCAATGAGAAGACAAAGAAAAAATCCCCAAATGAAAAGAAAAGAGGAAGCCTCAGAAAGAATGCTAAATGAAATAGAGGCAACTCAACTTTCAGATATTGAGTTCAAAACAATGATTATCAGGAAGCTCAATGAACTCACAATGAGCTACCAGAAACTACAGGGAAGCCACAACAAATTCACTGCAAACTATCTCAACATGAAAAAGTAAATAGAAACTATCAACAAGGGCCAAGAGGAAATGAAGAATACAGTTTCTGAACTGAAGAACACAGTAGAAGGAATGAAAAGCAGGATCGATGAAGCAGAAGATCAGATCAGCAAGCTAGAGGACAAAGTAGAAAAGAACACCCAGAAAGAGCAAGAAAAGGAAAAGAGGCTGAGAAAGAATGAAGAGGGATTAAGAGAAATGCAGGACAATATAATGTAATAATATCCATATAATAGGGATAGCAAAAGGAGAAGAAGAAGAGCAAGGGATCGAAAACCTATCTGAAATAGTAATAATGGAAAACTTTCCTAATTTGATGAGAGAAAAAGTCACATAAATCCAGGAAACACAGAGAGTCCCAATCAAGAGGAATCCAAAGAGGCCCACCTCAAGACACATCATAATTAAAATGGTAAAATTTCAAGACAAAGAGAGAATATTAAAGGCAGCAAGGGAGAAACAGAAAGTAACATACAAGGGAGCCCCAATAAGGCTAACAGCTGACTTCTCAATGGAAACACTCCAAGCCAGAAGAGAATGGCAAGAAATATTCCAAGTAATGAGAACCAGAGGTCTGCAACCAAGGCTACTTTACCCAGAAAGGCTCTCAATCAAGATAGAAGGCCAAATAAGAAGCTTCCCAGACAAAAGAAGTCTAAAAAAATACACCTCCACCAAACCAGTTCTGCAAGAGATACTACTGCTTTAAGGAAAGGAAGGAAAAGACAGAGAGAGAGACAGACAGAGAGAGAGGAACACACGTACATAAATGACAATGAATAAGTACCTATCAATAATAGCCTTAAACATAAATGGATTAAATGCTCCAATCAAAAGACATAGAATAGCTGAATGGATAAGAAAACACGACCCACACATATGCTGCCTACAAGAGACCCATCTCAGGATAAAAGACCTGCACAGGCTGAAAGTGAAGGGCTGGAAACAAATTTTTCAAGCAAACAGACAGGGAAGAAAAGCCAGGGTAGCAATACTCATATCAGACAAAATAGACTTCCAAAAAAGGGCCATAGAGACCCAGAAGGTCACTTCATAATACTCAAGGGAAGAATCCACCAAGAAGACATAAATGTTGTAAATATATATGCACCCAACATAGGAGCACCCAAATACATAAAGAAAATCTTAGAGGACTTCAAGAAAGATATGGACAGCAACACAATTATAGTGGAAGATTTTAACACCCTACCGTCAAAAATGGACAGATCTTCCAAACAAAATATCAACAAAGATATTGTGGCATTGAACAATACCCTAGATGAAATGGACTTTACTGATATATACAGAGCTCTCCATCCCAAAGAAGCTAAATACACATTCTTTTCAAAAGTACACGGAACATTTTCAAAGATAGACCACATGATAGGACACAAAACAAGCCTCAACAATTTCAAGAAAATTGAAATCATACCAAGAATTTTCTCAGATCACCAGGGACTGAAACTAGAAACCAACCCCTATGTAAAAAACCCAAAACACTCAAAATCATGGAGATTAAATAGCATGCTATTAAACAATGAATGGGTCAAGAATGATATTAGGGAAGAAATCAAAAGGTTTCTGGAAACAAATGAAAATGAACTTACAACAACCCAAAATTTATGGGACATAGTGAAGGAAGTCCTGAGAGGGAAGTTCATAGCGATACAGGCATACCTAAAAAAGAGAAATATTTCAAACAAACAACCTAACCCTATGTCTACAAGAACTCGAGGAACAACAACAAAGACAGCCCAGAGCAAGTAGAAGGAAGGAAATAACCAAGATCAGAGCAGAATTAAATAACATAGAGACTAAAAGCACAATTCTAAGGATCAATGAATCCAGGAGCTGGATCTTTGAAAAGATAAACAAAATCGACAAGCCTTTAAGCAGACTCATCAAAAAAAAAAAAGAGAGAAGACCCAAATAAACACAATCAGAAATGAAAGGGGAAAGATTACAACAGATACCACAGAAATACAAAGGATTCTAAGAAATTACTATGAAGAACTGTATGCAAAGAAATCTGAAAACCTAGGCGAAATGGACAAATTTCTAGAAAAATATAATCTTCCAAAACTCAATGAAAAAGAAGCAGAAAGCCTGAACAGACCAATAACAGCAAAAGAAATTGGAGCAGAAATAAAAAAAACTCTCAACACACAAAAGCCCTGGACCAGATGGTTTCACGGGAGAATTCTACAAAGCATTTAAGGAAGAGCTAACCCCTATCCTTCACAGACTATTCCAAAAAATCCAAAAAGGTGGAAGACTCCCAAACTCTTTTTATGAGGCTAACATCATCCTAATTCTAAAACCAGATAAAGACACAACAAAGAAAGAAAACTTCAGGCCAATATCGCTAATGAACATTGATGCTAAAATCCTCAACAAAATACTGGCAAGTTGCATCCAACATTAAAAATATCATACATTAAAATACATTAAAAAGATCATACACAATGACCAAGTGGGATTCATCCCAGGGATGCAAGGATGGTACAATATTCGCAAATCAGTAAATGTGATACATCACATAAAAGCAAAGACAAAAGCACATGATCATATCAATAGATGCAGAAAATGCATTTGATAATGTACAGCACCCATTTATCATAAAAACATTTGGCAAAGTGGGAATAGAGGGAGCATTCCTCCACATAATAAAGGCCATATATGAGAGACCTACAGCCAACATCATACTCAATGGGCAAAAATTAAAATCTTTTCCACTAAGATCAGGAACAAGACAAGGCTGGTCCACTTTCACCACTTCTATTCAGTATATACTGTAAGTTTTAGCCACAGTGATCAGACAAGAAAAAGAATAAAAGGCATCCAAATCAGAAAGGAGGAAACAAAACTGTCACTGTTTGCAGATGACATGATAATGTACATAGAAAATCCTATAGACTTGGGCAAAAAGCTGATTGACCTGATAAACGAATTTGGCAAAACAGCGGGACACAAAGTCAATATCCAGAAATCAAAGGCATTTCTGTACACCACCAATGAAACAGCAGAAGCAGAAATCAAGAAAAAATCCCATTTGAAATAGCTAGAAGAAAAATAAATACCTAGGAATAAACCTAACCAAAAGGTAAATACCTGTATTCAGAAAACTATATAACACTGAGGGAAGAAATCAAGGAAGATACAAACAAATGGAAACATATACCATGTTCATGGATTGGAAGAATTAATATCATCAAAATGTCCATACTGCCTAAAGCAATTTACACATTCAATGCAATACTTATTAAAGTACCAATGGCTTATTTCACAGACATAGAACAAACACTTCAAAAATTTATATGGAACATAAATGACCCCGAATAGCTGCTGCAATTTTGAGAAAGAAGAGTAAAGTAGGAGGATCACAATATCAGATACTAAACTACACTACAAGGCCACTGTAAACAAAACAGCCTGGTACTGGCATAAAACAGGCACCATCGACTAATGGAGCAGAACAGAGAGCCCAGAAATAAACCCAAGTCTCTATGGGTCAATTAATATTGACAAGGATGCAGCAACATAAATGGAAGTAAAAATAGCATCTTTCAACAAATGTTGTTGGGAGAACTGGACAGCCATGTGCAAAAAATGAAACTAGAGCACCAACTTAACACCTTTATACAAAAATAAATTCAAGGTGGATAAAGACTTAAATATAAACCGTGACACCATTAAAGTCCTAGAGGAGAACATAGGTAGGAAAATCTCAGATATTTCATGCAGAAACTTTTTATGATATTTCCCCTAGAGCAAGGGACATAAAGGAAAGAGTAAAACAAATGGGACCTCATCAAAATAAAAAGTTTTGCACAGCTAAAGAAAACAGTATCAAAATAAAAGAGAACCAACTGTATGGGAAAACATATTTGCCAGTGGTACCTCAGACAAGGGTTTAATCTCCAAAATATATAAAGAACTTACATGACTCCAATCTGAGAAGACAAGCAACCCAATTAAAAAATGGGCAAATGACTTGAACAGACACTTCTCCAAGGAGGACATACAGAAAATCCAAAGACACATGAAACAATGTTCAATATTACTAGCTATCAGAGAGATGCAATTAAAACCACAGTGAGATACCACTTCACACCAGTCAGAATGGCCATCATAAACAAGCAACAAACAACAAGTGTTGGAGAGATTGTGGAGAAAAAGGGGACCCTAGTGTACTGTGGTGGGACTGCAGACTGGTACAACCACTATGGAAAGCAGTATGGAACTTTCTCAGAAAACTGAAAATGGATCTGCCTTTTGACCCTGCAATTCCACTGCTGGGACTATATCCTAAGAACCCTAAAACACCAATACAAAGGAACCTTTGTACCCCGATGTTCATAGCAGCACCATTATAGTAGCTAAGTGCTGGAAGCAACCTAGATGCCCATCAGTAAATGAATGGATCAAAAACTATGGTACATTACACATGGAATTCTATGCAGCAGAAAGAGGAAGGAGCTCCTACCCTTTGCAACAGCTTGGATGGAGCTGGAAAACATTATGCTAAGCAAAATCAGCCAGGCAGTGAAAGACAAATACCATATGATCTCACTTTTAACAGGGAGCTAAACAACAAAACAAAGAAATAAGTAAAATATAACCAAAGACACTGAAATAAAGGACAGGCTGACAGTGACCAGAGGGGAGGAGGGGTGGGAATTTCAGGGGAGAATGGGAAGGGTTTACTGGAACAAATGTGAAGGACAATGACAAAAACTAGGGGGAGAGTGGTAATGGGAGGGAAGTAAGGAGGGATGGGTGGGGGGCTGGAATGGGAGTAAAGGCAGAAAAACTGTATTGAACAATGATTAAAATAAAATAAAAAATAAATAAAAATAATTGCTTATACACATAGGTGTTCCCTAGTTGGGTATGTAGATATTTTCAAATTGCTGTATCTTCTTGGATTGGCTGCTTTATAATTGCATAATATCCTTCTGTCCCTTTTGTGATTTTTTTTTGTTTTAAAGTCTATTTATCTGATATAATTATTGCTATTCCAGTTTTCATTTCATTTCAATTTTAATGAGTAGGTTGTCCTGTAGGGTTCAGTGGCACAGTGTCCCTTCTCACCCAAGCTGTGAGCTTGAGGTGTGATATTTTTGTGGGCTGAGTACACTTTCTCTTGTAGTTCAGCCTTGATTGCTGTTGGTAGGTCAATGGAGGGATTTACCCAGGCCAGTCAGCTGCAAGGACTGGCTGTGACCACCATACCACCAACTTCTGCCCTCCATGGAGGATCAGCTGTGCAGGAGCAGGATGGGCAGTGCCCTGATGTAATCTGTAGAAATCTACTTGGTGCACAGCCCTTAGGGTTTCCTGGGTGGTACAGGCCAAGGTCAGCCCCTACCTGTGTTCTGCTGGGGCCATTCACATGAGCTATAAAGCAATCTGAGATGGCTGCTACTTGTGCTTGGCTTTGAGATTTCCAGGTGAAGCCAAGCTGTGAATCTAGGTTGGCTACCTGCTACTGCCAGACCTAGGGCTACTAGCAAGAGTATAGGGGCAGAGGGCTCACTGAGGCTGGCTGATACTGTTTGAGAGGATTAGGAAGTGTGAAGTATGAGCCAAGATCAGCCATTTATATGTGAAAGGAGCTTGGGGTGGGCTTGTAAGTTGGGTGGGACAGTCTCTGGGATCTCAGGGTTGGACAAACAATGTTAGCCAGGTTGATAGAATCTCAGATATGGCACTGGCCTGCCAGCTTGTGGCTCTATGGGGAAAGTGCTCCAAAAAGGGACACTGGCCTCCATCTGTCCTGCCTCTGTCTGGGAGAAAGCTATCTCCCAGCTCTGTCTGATTCCAGACACCTCATTCCTCCCTGTATGCCACTGGTGCCTTAAAATTGCTATCCTGGTGCTGGAGTTCTGAGGGAGTGAGCCTGAATAAGACTGTGTGGTTCTTTTAGAGGAATTGCTTGGACTCCAGCACTTTCTTCCACCAACTCATTCCCCACTGGTCTTGTTAGCCAGAATTGATAGGGACTTACCTTCCTTGCAAGGAACCCTGGGCTGGGGGCCTGGTGCGGGATCCTCGCTTGCTGAGATCTCTCTCCTGAATTTTTATCCAACCATCTGTGAAGTAGGACCAGCCCATCCTATATTTCTGCCTCTCCTACCAATCTGGATGATTGATTTCTTTCATACCATGATTTGGTAGTTGTCGAGACCATTCAACTGATTCTGATGGTTACTGAGTGATGGTAGTTCTCTAATTTTAGTTGTAATTTGATGTCTAAGCATTCATTTTAAGTGGAATAAATGAAGATTATAAACATATGAAGATTTTCAGTGAAGAGTTTTTGTATTTTAGTTCTTCAGATAAGGGATTTTGGTCTCTTTGTTTGTGTATAAAGTAGAGTAATTTTTAATTTTTTAAAAAGTGTCCTACATTGATTACTTAGTTGTTAGGATGGCTTTATAAAGTATAGAATGGATAATTCATAATTTTATTATTATGTTTTTATTTTTTATTAAGTGGGTTTCTTTTCTGTTCTCTGTCTTGGGACTTCACAATCCAGCACAGGAATAGAGCTAATGTGAAATAGAAGGGGTTATTGAGAATTACGTGTTCTCCATTCACTAGAAATTGAAAAAGAGCAACTGGGCTTGGTATGGCCAGGAGCTTCCAGAGAAGGTTTTGCAAAGAAGAAGTACTTGAAGGATGCCTTAAGTTTGGATAGAGAAAAATGATTGAGCAACAATGCCAGGCTAATCAAAGACCTGAGGGTAGCAACAGTGGTTTGGGGGGAAGAGAGAAGAGCCAGTGAATACAGAGCCACAAATGCATCTGAAGTCATGTAGTAGAGCCATTGTGGAGGGATTTCAAAACCTAGGGGAGTAGTTTTGGGACTTGATGGGTCATGCAATAGGAAATCACTGCAAGTTCTTGAGATGAGGGATGAATCCTTAGAACTGGTTCAAACTTAGTTTAATAGTGAAATACAAGGTGGATCAGAATTAGGAAGAAACTGGAAACAAGAAGACTGTTCAAATAATCCATGCAGACATGTAATAAAGGTAAGACCGGAGATAGGAAGGGCCGAGAGTTGAATAGGAGGGAAGAACAGGTAAGTGTTAAAAGTTCTGGAGACAAATAGCCAAAGGAACTGGTTTTTTGTTATTTTTTTTTTTGCCATTTCAGATTTAGATTGGCAAACCTCTTTATGGAATTTTGGACTGGACAGTGGAAAGAGGAGTCCCTTAGGGGGGAAGAAGAAAAAGATGAAAACAGAAACACGAGAGCAGGGAGAGATTTTTTTTAAACGAAATAGAGGAAGACTGTAGGTAGAGAGCAGATAAACAGCTCTGGTAGGGGAGGGTGTGGGGGTGGAAGGATGGCCACGAAAGAAAGAAAAAAAAAAAAGAAAGAGCCCATGGACAGGGACAACAGGAGTAGTGACTGTGGAGGGAAGTGGGATGTATGGAGGTGGAAGAGGTAATAGGGGAGATGTAATGGGAAAAAGTAACCAAAGACATTGAAATAGAGAACGGAACTGACAGGACCAGAGGGGAGAGGGTGAGGAATTTCAGGGGGAAAAGGGAAAGGGTTTTCAGGAACAAGTACAAAGGACATATGGACAAAAACAAGGTTGGGGGGTGGAAATGGGAGGGAGGTGGGGAGGGCTGGGTGGGGGGCTGGGATGGAAGTAAAAGGCAGAAAACTGTACTTGACCAACAATGATAATTAATTAATTAATTAATTATGTTAAAAATAGCTACAATAAAAAATAAAGCAAATTACAGGACCTAAACTCCCTCACAATCTACACTGATAATTTTTATCAGTGACATTCATGTTGAGAAATGATGGTGACTTCCAGGTCACCACATTCTCAGTCATTAAAGGACTACAGATCTAGCACAACATACACCAGGAAAATAAGACAGTACACCATGGTAAGACATTTGATAAAGACTTTTCACCTAAGTGTTGAAACCAAAAGTATAAAGAGTTACTCAGAGTTAACTTAAGATTTTTCAGGAATTTAATTAAAACATGTCGTTCCAAAGCAATGCAGGAGAAAGAGTCTTAGAACCCTAGAATAGGAAGAGACTTTGAGGCATTGGTTTTAAATTGCAAGTATTTAGACCTCTGTAATGATGAAAGTTCACATCTAATTGTTAGAAAAGTCTTTATAAAATACTGGTATCTCTTTAACTCATATCCAATCAGTAAAAATAACCCCCCGAAACAGCTAAACAAGACCAACTACGTGACTGCCTCTATAGCCAGAATTGGGGAAAATGTTATTGCGAGCAAAGAGGCAACAAAATTTTTGGAAGGAGGGGAAACTCTTCTCTATCTTGATTGTGGAGATACAATCAACTTAATTGTATAAATAACCAAAATTCATAAAACGTACATTTTAAAATTTCAAAACCCAAGACCCATTCTCTTGTGGTAGTAAGAGCCTTTCACATATTTGAAAGCACATATCATGTCCTTTCATAATAATCATATGTATATATTTAGATATTTAAGATGGCAAATACCCTAATTCAGTATGTGCTAGTAATTTGTTTGCATAGAATAGCCAGGAGGATTTTTTCTTTTAAAAGAAAAATCTAATAAATACACTCAAACACTGAAATGCACTAAAAATTAATATAATAAACAGGAAGCAAAATATAAAAAAGCTAATAATTCAATATTTATTTATTGGTTTTAGATTTTATTTACTTAGTTTAAAAAGAGGGGAAGGGAAGGAGACAGAGAGGAAGAAACATCAGGTGTGTAGTTGGTGCTTCTTGTGTACCCTACTGGGGACCTGGCCTGCAACCTAGGCATGTGCCCTGACTAGAGATTGAACCAGTAACTTTTTTGGTTCATAGGCCAGCATTCAACTCACTGGACACACCCCAACCAGGGCTCAATAATTATTTAGATAATATCTGTTAGATCACAGTCATTCATTTAAGATGATTACCTTCAATAAACTGACTCTGCATTGTTCCAAAGACCTTGAAAGGCTCAGGTTTCTCTTAAGTAATTTAGTATTAGCTTAGAAAATACAGTGTTGAAGATAAGAGACACTCCATGAGAGAGCGGATGAAAGCCAAAAAGAAGCAGTACATTTGTATTTGCATAACCATATTCGAACAGTGCCATCTTGGTTAATATATTAACTTGTAGGGAGTAGATGATTTGTGTGTATAATATTGACTTTCTGTAAATAATACCAGTAGTTGCATATCAGGTTGATTAAACTGAGAATCAAGGTGCATGACACTGGGAAAAGACATTTTAAAGAGGTACATAGAAAGGCAAACAAATAAGAATATACTCCTTCATTGCCCCAATAATCACAAAAGTACATAATCAAATTGCCCTTTAAAAATACTAGCACAAATCAAATCTTCAAAGATGAAATAATACAGGATAGATAAGAGACCTCAGATAAATTATACCATTTGAATTCAGGAGAAACTCCAGGGGTAATTTTTTTAAAGGAATGCCTTTTATTGAAATATTATTTGCATACAGTGAAATTCATAAATTTTAAGTGAACAGTTGAACAAATTTGTTAATTTTGTACAATTGAATTAAAACGATTTAACCTCCACCAACAAGGTGCAAGAGTTTCCTCATCCTAAATTCTCGTGACTCTTTGCTCTCAATGATGTTTCTCAATTCTGGTTCTAGACAGTCATTTAATATACTTCATGCCACAGTTTTTCTTTTTCTGGAATTTTGTATTATTGGAATCATATGGTACCTAGTTTTTTGTTTTCAATTTATTCACTTATATTTTTGAGATTTATTCATGTTTTTAATTATTAATACTCTGTTCTTTTTATTGCTGAGTAGTATTTCATAGTAGGGATATAGCAGTTTATTTATACACTGAAGAGTTGATGGATATTTCTGTTGCATCCTTTTTTGGCTGTTTTGAATAATGTTATGAACATTTGCAACCACATCTTTGTGTGGACATGTGTTTTTACTTCACTTGGGTAAAATACACAGGAGTTAAATTGCTGGGTTCTGTGACAAATGCATGTTTAACTTTGTGAAGTATTATCAGACTGTTTTCCAAAGTGGCTGTACTATTTTTTATTCCTACCAGCAATGTATGGAATTTCCAGTTACTCCACATCCATATCAACACTTATTATTATTAGTCCTGTTAATTTTAGCCATTCAGGTAATTCACTCTGGTTGTAATTTACATTTCCTTAATAACTAGTGATGGTGAATATCTTTACCTATTTTTATTGCCCATTTGTATAACATCTTTTGTGAAGTGCTCTTTAAATCTTAACTCTCCTTTAAAAATGGAATTGTCTTTTCCTCATTAAGTTGTAAGAGTTCATTATATATTCTTGATTCAAGCTTTTTGTGAGAAATGTTCTATAAAAATTTCATTCAACTTGGCATGCCTTTTTGTATTCTGTGTCTTTTGAAAAAAGTTTTTTTTTATCCTGATGAGAGTTCATTTAACTTTATTTCTTCTTTTTATAGTTTGTGCTTCTTATGTCCTATTTTAAAAAGTTTTGCCAAACCTAGTGTCACAAAGATTTTCTCTCCTATGTTTAGTAGTTTATGTTCTCTTACTTAAGCTTGAGATTCATGTTGAGTTAATCTTTGTGGAAGGTATGAGGTAAAGATCAAAGCTAATATTTTCCCCCATACAGGTATCTAGTTGTATGTAGTACCATATGTTGAAGACTATTTTTTCCTCCATTGAAATACTTTGGTATATTTCTCAAACATAAATTGACCATGAAAGTGTGGGATAATTTCTGGACTATTGTAATTTATTTTCATATATGCCTATTCTTATGCCAATTTTACAATGTGTTGATCTGTACCCTTATAGTAAGTATTCAAATCAGGCAATATTCTTCAATTTGTCCTCCTTTTTCAAAATTATCCTTTACCTTTTAGTATAAATTTTAAACCATGTCATCAGTTTCCTCAAAGCATAATGCTTGGATTTAGATAGGGATTGCATGGAATTTATAGATCAATTTGGGAAAGATTGTCATAAAAAATACTGAGTCCTCAGTCCATGAACATAGTAGCTCTCATTTATTTAGTTCTTTATTTTCCATTATTTATCCTTTGCAATGTTTTATATTTTGAAGTGTTCAGGCCTTGTGTATCTTCTGTTAAATTTATTCCTTAATATTTTTGTTATTTTAAATGGAGTTTTAAACAATTTCTATTGTCACTTGTTTGTTACTAATATATTGAAGTGCTAGCTTTTATTTTGACTTTGGATCCTGCAATTTTCCTAAATTTATTCATTAGATTTAATAGCTATTTTGTGGATTCCTTAGGGTTTTCTACCTATATAATCATGTAACATGCAAATAAGGATAGTTTTACTTCTCCATTTCCCATTTCCATGCCTTTTATTTTCTCTGCTGGTCTTATTGCAGTGGCTAGGACCTTTAGTAAGTGTTAAATAAATGACATTTTTGAGTGTGATGTTCGCTGTATGTTTTTCATAGGGGCTGTTAATCAAGTTGAGTAAGTTCACTTCTATTTCTAGTTTGCTGAGAGTTTTTATCACAAAATGATTATGTGAAATGTTTTTCTACCTCTATTGCAATGACCATATGGTTTTAGTCCTATACTCTTTGATATGGTAAACTGCATTGATTGATTTTCAAGCACATGTAAATAATTTGACCTAAACTATAAAGTGAAGGACAGAACATAATATCATTAAAAATGGAAAATAAAACCATGTGTCTTAGTATTACTTACTTAATATACCATTATTTTTCCTAATCAGCAGAAACGTTTCAAATAGTAGTTATCTGATTTAGTATAGGTAAGAAGAGGACCTACTCAAAGGACAGTATCTAATGCTCTCCTTTCTTTTCTAATTTAAGAATGTTTATGTTTATTAAAAGTATTCATTTGTTCTGACATCACATTAAAAAGTTGATAACTCAATATTGCATTTCATTTTTTTAAAGAGTTCAAGTCATTTGCCTAAAATCAGGTTTTTTTTTCTATAGGAAAAGAGCTGTCTTCAGGTAACTTGTTTGTGTCTGATTACACAAGAAAACTGAATCCCTGGTTGAAGGTTTTAGCAGTAATTCAGTCTCCTTTAAAGTAAAAATAAAAATATGTCTGTGATTACATTTAACTATAGTGTTGGGCTACTGCCTGATGCTTTTGATTCTGTGAAATTTTAATTTCATTTTAAAGAGAAAACATTTGGGTGATTAGAGGCAGGACTAAACAACCATTCCCACAAAAACTGAACATAAAATGAAACAATTCATCATGCAAAAAATAGCCTCCATAAAAATACAGTTTCCTGAAAGGTAAATTATAAAAGTATGCATTTACTCAATCATTTTAAATACCATAATTATACAGGCTGCTCATCAAAAGACTTTTAAGACTCATTAAAATCATAAAACAATTCCAATTAAACCCATATTTAAATTAAGTTTCTACAACTAACCTACATGGTACTTTAAATCAAACAAAAAAGTTGTATAAAAGGTCCAATTAATTGTAAGTTTTTGTAAATTAAGCCTAATACTCTATGATTAAATTTCCTGAATGTAATCATCAATGGCTCCTATTCAGAAGAATTAGCCCTCCTGTACCCCAGATGCCAGTGGAGGGCCGCAGCCTGCCTTTGACACCAGCAAACCCATTCATCTGAAATCAACGTAACTGTGGAAACTTTACCTCCACCCCCACTGGGGATCCAAGTGGCCAGACTAAACAAAGCTGCAAATTTTATACAGATAAATGTCTCCCTATCTGAAGAGGTCCCTTTCTGATTAAATGAATTCATGTTCATCAGAAAATTCTTTAAAAATCCATTGTCAACGCAGGCTTTGGAAACAATGGTCATTTGAAAGGTTTCCAAATTGATGGGAAAAAATGCACACAAAAAAAGAATAAGATTTGCAGCTGACAGAAAGGAGAACTAGGCCTATAAGGGGACAGTACTAAAGCATTTCCTTCTAACTCTGTGCAACTCTTCTTTCTTACTTAGCTACTTGAAATATTTTTCATTTTTATTAGCTCAACTTCCCATGGGAAAGAAAATAAAAAAGCTCTAGGACATCGCTGCCTCTTGTGTGTTCTCCGAAACTAATTAACCCTATGAAGTTATTAGGGCAGCATCATTTTTTCTATGACATCACCCAAGGTGAAGGTCATTCTATAATATTCTTGGCTTCATTCATGTGGTGCATACCCCACAAAATATAATTTATTGTAATTTCCCCAGTGCCCTGATAGCCAAGTGATTAGTTATTATGGTACATAAAAAGTCCAGACATATCACATATGATTTATAGCCTCTGTTTCTGATATCTAATTTTCTTTTATGGTAAGAAGAAATTACTATTTATGTTTATAGATTGTTTATTTTGAGAAAATGAGTATTTGAAGTATCTTCATATGGACACTTGCTGATTGCACATCTGGAAGTCGACGCATCCTAATGATGGGATACAAAGGCAGTTCTTTATTCAGTCAACAAGAATTTTTCTCAACTACCTTTGTGTTTTCTGGTGGCAGAATGTTTGTCTGATGACAGATTCAATTAGGCTGGAGCTACCCACCATACATACAGGAGACATAAGTACAATAAATGGTGGTTCTGGGCAGATAGAGCTGAGTTCAGGATTCACCTGTAACAAGATTTCCTTCTCCTTGGGTACACTATCCCTGATTTGAAAAGCCCCCAACTCTTTGTCATAAGAACCTATTGCCAGACCTTCTAGATGCGGAATGGGCTTACCTGCATGTCTCTTCTTTTAAAGAAGAGATCTTTCAGGACTGTGATCCTTAAACTCCTATAACAAAATTCCCTTCTTCCTCTCCTCTACTCATGACTTTAGGATCTTCATTTTTACTATGCTTAAACCATATGAATGCTAATTCAGGTGGTTATATATGGTTTCTACTCGAAGAGAAAGCTCCTCCACCAAATGATCTGAAAGGTACACCTGAAGGGTGAGGCCAATACACACACTCATCCCAAAAAAGGGTAGGTCTTAGAGAAGAAATCTGAGCTGGCTAAGGTGAGGGAAAGGTGGTCCTTTCATTCTGCTCCTGACTGTGAAGAGGTAAGGATGTGAAAGAGGCTGCCAGGACCCAGAAGAGTCCCCTCTTTGTTTGTGTGAAGTGTAAAATGGGATGGTACCTTTGATCTCTAGTGATCAGAACGCTGCATGGCTAATCTACAGAGCTAATAATAATGGCTATTAATTATTAAGTACTTACTAATAACGATATGTAGTGACTCTTTCAATCTTTACAATTATGGAATAGTTAGTAGTATATCCACATTTTATACCTGAAGGCTGAGGCCCAGAAAGGTTAAGTAATTGGCCCAAAGTCACACAACTAGCAAATGGCAGAGATGGGGTTCAAATCCAGACAGTCTGGCTCTATTTACATGCTTAGCCATTATGCATACTACTCTTTCAATTCTTTGTATTCTGTACTTATTCAATAGCAAATGCTTATGTCAGATTTAAAATATGCCAGGCACTCATCTAAGAGCTCATACAGAGTCAGGCACCGTATAACAACGTTTCAGACATTTCTGTCAACAATGGAATGCATACACAACAGTGCTCCAAAGAATTATAACAGAGCTGAAAAATCACCTCGTGACTTCATGGTCATCAATAATGTCCTGGTACAAAGCATTGCTCATGTGTTCATATTGACACTGCTATAAACAAACCTACTGCCCTGCTAGTTGTATAAAAGTGTGGCACATACAGAACTTTTGGTCAAGATGGTGGTATAGGTATATTATTCTCACCTTCTCCCATGATCACATCAAAATTATGACTAAATTATAGAACAACCACCAATGAGAACTACCTGAACCAGCTGAACCAGAATCCAATAACTAAGGTCATAAAGAAGCAGCCCTCTGGAGGCTGGTAGGAGGGGCAGAGATGCAGAAGGGCAGGTCACACACTGACAGTGTGGTGGTTAAGAATTGGGAGGGATATTTCAGCTGTGGTGGTCCCTCCTGAGGAGCCAGGGGTCACAGCCTTACACCAGGCTCCCCAGCCTGGGGTACCAGTGTGGAAGAGTAGCTCTCAGAACATCTGGTTGTGAAAACTAGAGGGATTGCATCCTAGAAACATGAAAGCTATGAGACTGAGATGTTGTTCTTAAAAGGCCTACACACAGACTTACACACTCAAAGTTCCAGTACAGGAGCAGCAGCTAATAAAGCCCCAGGAACATATGGGGAGGAACTAAATTGGCCTACTTCAGGGCAAGGGCTAGAGGGACAAAGACAACTCTCTTTGGGGACGGGAGCACTGGCATGCACCATTGTTCATTTGTTGCGCGCTGCATTCATCTAGCTTGTACAGTGCAGGGGGAGCCAAATCTGTGCCCTCCCTTAACCTGGCTAACGTCTTTTGCCCCACCCTGGTGACTACCTGAGAACCTGTCCCATCAAACTCTCTTGCCTGAAGCAACTTCTCCACACAAGCAGCCCTCCCTGGCTCATGCTGCCAGTGTTCCCAAAATCTCTCAAGGGTTCATAAATGCCAAACAAGCTGCAACTGGCCCTGCCTGGCATGACCTGTAGCTCTTGCTAAGTGGCCTCAAGCCAAGTGCAAGTGGAGATGAGTCTCAACTTCATTTTAACTCCCATGAGTTATAGGTTTGGAGAAGCCTGGCATAAATGGCAGCCAGTCCTGGCTTGGAACATAGCTTCAACTATAAGGCCACAAGCCCAGGACAAGTGGCAGCCAGCCGTGGGTACAGAATAGCCTCTCCCAAGCACCTTCAAGCCCAGAACAAGCAGAAACAAACTCCATATAACTTTGCAGTTCCTACCAAGTGGTTCCAAGGCCAAAATAAGCAGAGACTGATCTTGGCTTGACACAGAGCCCTTACCAAGAGGCTCCAGACCCAGTATACCCACTTGCTGACCGTAGGTAATGCCAGAGTACCACCCAATCAATCAGCTCCACAAATGACACCCAAAGGGCAGACTCGGCGACAGTGACTCCTGCTCTGTGGAGTCAGCCCCCGAGCAACAGCTGAGCCACTGGTGTTAGACTGGCCCTCACAGCCAGTGAGCCCAAGGGCCACCCCCCCCCCCTGCCACCCCAGTGATGGGCCAATAGCAATCAGAGCCTGACTACAACAGGAGGGCATGGACAACCCACACAGGGGACACCCCTGGGGCTCAGGTGACCAGGGAGATTGTACCAGTGGGCCCCACAGAACACCTTCTATATAAGCTTACTCTGCCAAGCCTGGGAGACCTACAAGATCTACCTAATACATAGAAACAAACACAGGGAGATAGTGAAAATGAGAAGACAAAGAAACATGGTCCATGAAAAGACAGGACAAAACTCAAGAAAAAAAAAATCCCACTAAACAAAGTGGAGACAAGCAATCTGCTCAATAAAGAATTCAAAACACTTAATGGAAGAACAGATGACCTCCAAATCTGTGGCCTCTTCAGAATGACCTCATCTCCAGCTATGTGGGGTACACAGTATCAGACATCTTGTTACCTCAAGTCCTAGAACTTTAAAATGAAGTGAATGGTCAGTGGCCAACCCAGTGCCCTGCCATCGTCCCTTGGTCACTGCCAGACCACAGGCAGATAACCTGGGGCCAATTGGCCTTACTGCCTTCTGCCTCACCACGACTCCCTCACACCTTTGTTTCTGCTCTTGTTCTTTTATCTAGCAAGGTTTCATTTTATCACTGAGTGCTAAAGACTGAAGGTTTTGCATTGCCCCAAAATTCATATGCCGAAACCTAATCCCTGATGTGAATGTATTAGAGATGGGAACTTGGGGAAGCGATCAGCTCATAGAGACAGAGCCCTCCCGGAGTGGGATTGATTATATAATGGGGTCTCATTATATATTCTAGATTAGAGATAAAAATGCTAAAATTTCAAGAGATAAAATGAATCAAATTCACAGGGCAAAATAGCAGAGATAACATTTATACCCACCTCTGTCTGAGCACAGATCAATAATCTTTCTGCTCTTTGTTGACTAAATCCAGTTTCTTTCAACTAATTTTCTAAATTCCAGAGTTTGATTTCTTTTCCCTATGAAATAATCTGGGTTATAATCTGGAACATATATATAACTATTACCTTAAATCCCCTTCCAAACAAGATAAAGCATAAACAAATGAATACATAAATACATCATCAGTGATTTCTATTAAAAATCCAATAAATTCTAATATATATTTTGAATTGATGACTTTATATTATCAAGCTAGAACATGAAATACACTACCAAGATTAAAAAAAATAATTTCATCCAATTTGAAATATTTGATGGCCAGCCCCTGCATCTTTGCTGGAGGGTTGCTTTCAGGTTGCCACAGTCTCCTCTGCCAGGTGCAACAGTCCACGCAAAACTGAACCAGCGCTCGAACTCATGACCACTGGCCTGCAAACTGGATAAAGTTACACCTCTCCTTCTACCACTTACCAAACTAAACCAACCCATAAAGGAAAAGTTCCCACACCAGTATAATTAGTATGTCCTACTCCAATTCCTTGTCTCTGTGTTCCCTTGTACAGAACCTCCTCTTCTTAATTTGTTCTCCCTATATTCCCCACCTACAGATCACACTTCCATTGCTCTTCAGAGCTGCTAATTTCCCAGAAATGTAGAACACATACAAAAAGACCTTAAGTGATTAAGGTCTTTGAATTTTACAGACAGTTCTTTTATTAAACTGTAGGGACATCTGCATAAAAACTATTTTGTGAAAGCATGCTATGTAAACCATAAAAAGTGGAGTTGTGCCCTGGCTGGCATGGCTCAGTAGATTGAGTGCTGGCCTGCAAACTGGAGGGTCACCAGTTCAATTCCCGGTCAGGGCACATGCCTGGGTTGCAGGCCAGGTCTCCAGTTGGGGACATGTGAAATGCAACCACACATTGATGGTTCTCTCTCTCTCTTTCTCCTTCCTTTCCTGTCTCTCTAAAAATATATAAAATCTTTTAAAAAAATGGAGTTGTTTTGGTTGAAGTGGAGAGGGCAAGTGCTTGAGGCTCAGAGGTGACTTAGAGGTTCCATCACTGTATAGAACCGGACAGAAAGCTGCAGCCACTGAGGAGGAGGATGCCTTTTTCTAATGAAATGCAGTAGGGCCTTGTGCCCAAAGCCTTGCTCTTAGCATTGCCAGGAGTATGCTAAGCACCTACATAGATTCTGAACAGTGACAACTTACTGTTTGTGGCATTTCTTGCACCTAAAATGTGAATGTCAGGATTGTAGAAGTGGGGAGACATAGAGGAGAGGAAGAAGAGAAACATGGCAGGGTAGTGTGTGCAGGATTAGACGTCCGGGCCACATTTGAGGCACATGCACACAGGCAGAAGGAGGACACATCTCTGTGTGTACTACTTACATGTGCTGGGCTTAGGAAATAAACTTTACTGTGTTTAAGAGATAAATTATGCCAGCAGTGTGGTAACCTCTGCCAATGTCAGGGACTTAGCTAGAGACAGAAGAAACAGGCTATTAAATCTGCAACACCTTTTGCTTCTGTCCACAGAGGCTTCTGCACAAGGAAATGCCAAAGCAGATGCCAAGGACTGGAGAGAAAAGTGTTGGTTCCCAAATAGACTTACAACTATGGCAAGACTTGTCATTTTATCTATCCCTATTGCACCCAGTGACCCAGGACAAACATAACTGTCAATTAAGTTATGATTTACTTGAAGTACTGCTGTGAATTATATTGCAGTTTTCATTTGTAGATTTAGTAAAATGAACCAAATGGAACAATGCTCCAGCTGACTTGACTAGCTGCAGATGGTGCTGGGTAGGGTAACTCCTGACTATTGGGGTTCGTTGGTCTTGATTACTTTGTCTCAGTGTCTGTTGTCCTGAGGTGGTGATCCTGAATTCAGAGCACGTTGGGTGGCATTTTAGTATCATTTCTAAAATACTGGTTCTACTGTTCTGTTTCCTTAGAACTGTCTCTGTCCTCAGGCAGACAGGGTCCTAGTTTTAGCCATGGTATCTACACATACACACAGAGAAATGTGTAAAGGGTTCATTATTCCTAATGGGAGTAGGGAAACTTAGAGAAGGAAAGCACACCTGCCGTTTTTTGCGACCAACACTTGGTAATGAACTATAGAAATGATCCCTCAAAGTATAGTCTTATGATCAACATTTGGAATGGGGTGCATAAATGCTTCAGTTTACGGAAATAGTGAGACCTTCCTGAACCCTCCTAGTGATTAATTAAAAAGCCAGTCTTACAGATTTTCTCTCAGGTGTAGTAACCTTGTAGCCCTTACCATTAAGAACTAATAAATAAATGCTTGGTTAAGCATAAACAAGATGATAGGCAGTGGAAGAGTGATGATCTTGGTTTTTATGCAATATGCTCACTCTGTCATTTTACCTTGGAGGACAAAATAATATACAAAACTAAAAGTTGTAAAAGCAACTACAGTGAGCAATTTGTTATTATCCACTTAAGAAGTAGTAATAGTCTTCACTGTGAATGATCATCTTTGTGATTATATCACATATGATTCATTTTAATAGATAAAAATTCATGATTTTAAGAAAGCATTTTGAATTCTGCAATTAAACTGAAGATATATCCTGAGTAAAGACATAGAGAGAGTGATCAGATGTTTAAATTTACTCTAAAAAAATCAAACTAAATTGCGAGTGAAGTGGAAGCCTGCCCATTTAGCAGATGCTTCTGTATCTGATTTGTGCAAATATTAAGTTATCCATCATATTAAACACAGTTCCTCATCTCTTTCCCATGCATTTTACGCAAGTAAATTTGGGTAACTGCTGATTCCTTCCATCATCCTGTCTTTTAAAATACATTTTAAGAAGTAACATGGCAAGCTGGGAGCTTTGACAGTCATGAACTATCATAATCTTCATAATTTTAGCTTCTATCATGAAAATGATAAAAAACAGAGTGAGGCCCCTTGAACTACGCAATCAGAATCCCACAAACATGACAGTATATTCAGAAAAAAAAGATCAAACTGTCTAATTATAAACAAAACATTTGGATAACTAGCTTATCTGTGAACAACTTAACAGATTCATCTTAAAAGGAATTTAACAGTATTAACAAATTGTTTTACAAAATCTAGGCCACAGTATGTGAATCAAATCATTCATTTATGTTATTGGGACAATGTGAATTATGCAAATATGAGAAATCTGCACTTCTTGGTAATCACCAGTTCAGTCAAGGATTTCCTTTAAACCAAAATAATGACTTGAGACATACACTAAAATATATTCTTCAGGTAAGAGAGCGTAAATAGACATTTTTCCTTTCAGGCCCAAATTAATGTAGCTCCCCAAGATGTTGCCTTATATCTTAACTAATTCCCAAATAAAAATATTGCCAGTTTGCTGGACAGGGAATAATAAGAGAGCTTTCCAAAGATATCACAATTTCATTTTTTGCAAATCTTTTTCTGTTATACAAAGGTAGCATCATAACGCAAAAAACTAAAGACCATCAAATTAAATTGTAAGTTTTTTATGGAAAAGCAACTTTCTTTAGCTTCCTTTATTTTTTTTAAAGATTTTACTTATTTATTTTTAGAGAGAAGGGAGGAGGAAAGAGAAGGAGAGAAACATCCATGTGCAGTGGCCTTTCGGTTTGCAGGCCGGCACTCAGTCCACTGAGCCACCCCAGCCAGGGCTCTTTCACTTTCTTTGTATTTCTACAAAGATTAACATTGTGCTACTCCGATTGGTTTTCACCCCTCTTTTCTTTTTAGGAAAAAATAAAAAGGAAGAACATACAAAAGGAAATGTCAGGAAGATGCTCCAGTTTTCTCAGTATTTAGTTCATATCTATTTTTCTGGATATTTAAAATTTCATAAAAAATTATATATATGCGCATATCTCCAGAGGGCAGGTAATAGTCACTCAACCTCTCACCATCTAGAAATAACTGTAATATTTGGGGAATGTCTTACCAGGCATAAGTCTCTGTACAAAGACAAAGAGATGGAAATTTTTTTTAATTAAATAATTCTACAACTGTTAACTTCAACAGTAAATAACAAATAAAAGGGAAAAATGAAAGAAAATTATTGGACTTCCAAGAAACCCTTTTGCACTGAGTTGTTGGAATTCCTTAAAAATTTATTTAAGTATAGGAACAAAATACCATGAAAGAACTAAAAGTAGTTTAAGTCAGTACCTCCAACAGCTGAATGTAAAGATATGCCAACACATCAATGTTTTCTGGCACCCCTTCCCTTTCCTTCCACCCCTCAGTGGCTCCTATGTGTGCTGCATGCACATAATCCTTTCTGTACTCTCAAGATTTATAACATTTATAACAAGATTTTCATGATTGTTTAATCTTAAATATTTTATATAGTGTTTTATTTTGATTCATCTCTTGCGAATAATAATCATCATGGGTGCTGTAATCCCTAAATTCTTACCTGCTTGAGAATGTTGTCTTTATATTTGAAAAATAACTTGTCTTTGAATAAAATTCCTAGATCATATTTTCATGACCTGTAAAACATACAGCACAGCCCCACTTTTCTCTGACATTGTACTGCTTTGAAGAAATTTAAGACACACCTGATTTTCCCATTTTATATAACTCACTTTTTTGCTAGTATGCCCATATAACTTTATCCTTAAAAAACAGAAATTGTACTACCATATGTTTTGGTGTTCATTATTTTGTATTCACGTTGTGTCAAATATAAAGGGCCCTTGCAACATATAGATTATATCTTTTTTAAGGAAATTTTTCCTATTATTAATTTTCTGTTCCATTTGCTTTGCTATTTTCTTTAAAATAGTAATTTTTTATTGTTCTCCTTTGTCTTTCTGCCTTATCTATCATCTATATAATATTTTTACATTATCTTTTTTCCTAATTTGGTTCATTTCTATTTCTCAATTCTGACCTCCATGGCTTTGTTTCCAGGAATAAGATTTTATTTTTTTTGCATTCAGTGAGGCTTTCATTTCTATAATGATTTCTAGTTTCTCCTTCATTTCTTTCCTGAGTTTTCCAGCTCAACTTTAATCTTCTATTATTTTATTTTATCACTTTCTAAACTCTCTTTTGATTATTTTCAAAAGGTCATGTTGTCTGTAATTTTATTAAGACTAGGAAATTTTCCTGTGCTATTCTTCAGATGTATATTCTTCATATGTCTTTGGGCTATAATATTCCTTTTTTCCCCGGTTCCATGCATAGGGTGATTTCTGTTTGCTGATACAGCAGAAAGAAAACTTTCCGAAGGATAGTCTTTTGTTTGTGTTCTGTGGCTTCTTCCAAGAAGTCTGCCTGAAATAGTTTTACTTTTATTATCTTCTCTGAGTTCTTCTAATTCTTGTATCGTGAATATCATGAAGTCAATGTTAAGAACTTTTTGTTCAATGTCCCAGTATTTCTCACACGTCAAAGGCTTCCTGAAACTCAGACCAAGAGCCTGACTGATTCTCACTGCTTTCCCTTTGCCAGTGCTTATCCACCATACCCCTTCAGGCCTCTCTGTAGAGTCTCGTCAACCATTTGTGGACTAAGCTTTCACTCCTCGTGTCCCCATGTGACATGTGATGTTTGTGAAAATAGTTTTAAAGGAGTGAAATGGAGGAATTAGCAGAGGATCAAACTGGCTTTACTTTAGAAAATACCATATTGCTATTCTTTTTCGGTTGGAGAAGTGGAGGGCATATCTCAAAGGTAGTATCATTTTAAAGGTAGTTATTTATTTTGAGGTGATTTCATGTTTTTATTTCAATGATTATTATGTTTGTTTTACTCTCCAATTCAGAAATTGAATCAGCAATGTTCTTTTCTCCTAATTCAGTTTTAGTTATATCCAGGGGCTCCCTAGGTGCCCATGGCCAAGAACTCTAATACAAATAAAAGTGTAATATCATTCTCTGTTTTATTGTAATTATCAACTGAGTTAAAGCAAAAACCCACTGAGATGACTACTAATCTGTGATAGAAACTTTATGAAATGTGTGGTCCCAGAAAGCACTTCCATATCAGTCTGAAAAGAACCCCAGGTGTCAGAGAGAAGAAAGCTTACATATCCTCGTCTTTTTAACAGCGTACTTTCCCAGACCTTTAGAACTTTTCCCAGCAGCTTCACCCTGGCTCTAGTCTGTCCTGGTTACCTTTGCCCATGAAGGAAAGCGAGAATGATCTCCTCCACTCTTGCTCCTCATCTAGAGTGTCTGTAATTAAAGAATGAGGTAGATAAAGGACTATTATTATGACCAGAACAGGTTTGGCTCAAACTGGCTTGAATTATTTCATTTTTTCAAGCATAATATTCTCAAGTATCCTGCAAACATTTTTTCCCTGTTTCTGTGCTGCCTACACATGCAGCAGTATCACAGTAAAGGGCAGTTTTAAAACAATTACAACATGGATTTATTAGACACACTACTTTCGAGAACATAGGGATGCTCAAAGAAAAACACGTCTTCAGCTTACAATCAGCCTGAACTTACTCCTTAGCTCATGGAAATCCCAACCATAGCTCATATATTTTCTGCTATATTATGGTCTATGATATTAGTTTTAAATCAAATTAGGCATAAGCAACTATAGTCACCAACTGCTAGTTAATTATTGTACACAGCTATAAATATTTAAGGCCATGTATAAGGCCATGTACACAGCTATAAATATTTAAGGCCAATAAGTTCCTATTTTTGTAAAATGAACATCTGAAATACAAAACAAATGGCTTATAGTAGCATACTATAATGTAATTTATTTTCCAGCATAATTAATATACTTTATATATCTGTTTCAGCTAAGTACTCAAAATATTAACAAATATTCTTTCAAAGAAAATATCATTAAAGCTAATTTAGAAAATCTAAAGGAGAATAACATTTCATGGACAAATGGCAGTTAAATAAAATCAACCAACAAACAAAATAACAGCCCTCAGGTATTTTTGCTGTGGGGAACCCACTCAAAGATTCTAATGAGAATTCTGAGTGCACAGTGAGAGAGAACACTTATCTCTGTGAATGACTTAAAGTTACAAAGCCTGGATTTGAATTAACACCTATTATTCAATAGTTCAATCTGAGAGACATCTAGTATACATAAGCCATGAGGTCATGAGTTCAAATGAATGAGGTATAAGCAGATGTACAAGATATGACCTCAAGGAGTGAACAAGCTAGTAACTGGGAGATGAAACACATGTACAGGTAACTGGAATAGAAGACAGAGGTGGTAACACTATAAAAGGTACAAACTAATGGCTAGGATAGCAGGGAGGCCAGAATATTCATGTCCAGATAGGAGTGATGGAGCAGGTTTCACATTAGCAGGAAGCATTTGAGTTGACTCTCAGAGGACAGGAAAGATGGGGCTTGGGCATATGAAGGGCATAACATGATCAAAGGTATGGAAATGTAAAAATATTAGAGAGTTTATCAACAAAGGAAGTACAGGTTGTCCAAGGGGGAGATGTGTTTGCAGTGGAAAGAAGCAAGAGTTTATATTGTACTTGAAAATGGATTAGAGCTTATTCATATAAGAAGTGTTTCTTCCAGTTTCATTGTACATTCAGAATTACCCTGGGCATCCCATTAAAATGTCAGTTCTCAGGCCCATCTAGGATTTGTCTGCAGTAGGTCTCTGCACGCGCATTCCCCATGAACACTCTAGATCGCACCCTGATGTGGGTGGTCAATAGACTACACTTTGAGAGATGCCCATGTGGAGCTTGGTAAGCAATTCTTCAAGATTTAGACCCCATGTTTTTATGCAATAGAGCTTTTGCAAGTTTTTTTTAAGCAGTGAAAATTTGGTTAGTTTCAGAAAGTCTGATTGTTTGAATTTGTTTATGGCACTAAATACTTTTCCTAATATGAAAACAGATAACGAGCTCCTCAAAAGATATTGATAAAATTTGATATTTCTCTCTCTCTCTGTCTCTCTCTGTCTCTGTCTCTGTCTCTCTCTCTCTCTCTCTCTCTCTCACACACACACACACACACACACACACAGAGGAAGAGTTCACACCTCCAGATGCAAGGAATCTCTCTTCTACCAAAAAAAGTATTCAGAAAATCAGCTGTGCTAGCCTGAGAATTCTGCAGAGTTTGAAGTGTCTATATTCAGAAGCAGCATGAGACATCAAATGCTTTGCATATCAGTGAGTTCTGGTAGAAAAAAAATTTAAATAAGAGATGAACTATGTTGTAGAGAGGTAAGAAGGACTTATATGCAACCTGATCTGTCAGTAATAAGCTGAAAGGGCATATGTTCATGCTTACATAAATCTTCATGCTGCTTTACTAATTAACATTTGTAAAAATCTTAGGGAAATTTTCCACAGGGTTAATGCCTTTCTTTACCCCTTTATAATGCATTGTTCTCCTGAGCTTTTTTAATGGTAGTTAGAATCCTATAGTAGGAATCACATTCTTGATTTTTTTGACAGCATTGCCACATTTTTATCCTTTTGGTGTTTTTTAATTCCAGACTCTGCATTTTGACAGCTCAACCCTGTTGATTAATGCCTCGTAGGAACCCCTATATGGCCTGCCTGTTAGCGATCTAATTTTGTGCTGGAATGCCTGGGCTGGTATGTTGAACCGATTCACCACCCAGGTGGCTACATTTGGACTAAATGAGCTGTGAAGGGTTTCATCTTTGCCCATCACAGTCTTCCTTAGCAGAGCCCCACAGTATGCAGCCACTGCTTCGACATGATTTGTCACAACCCATCAATAGAAAATAAATTATTGCCATTCTCACTTGTCAATGGGCTTGTCTTCACTTCAGCTGGCCTAATGATTGGAAGCTCAAAGGGAACATTTCCCATCTTTGTGGAGCATGATTATAATCTAACGCACTGCTCCCCCATGCATCTTGGCCAGTAAAAACACATAGGGAAAGCAAATTAATTGGCTGTTTTGCGCCAGTGATTAGAACATTACACTTGAAGTCTGCAGAAACTGATATTAAGCAAGCAAGATTAGGTCGCTTCTGACTTTTATTTGCTTAGTGCAACATGATTAGCAAGTGCTTCATTCAAGGTTAGTGCACTTGCTGCCACAGAAAAAAATATTCATAATATAATGATGCTGCATACCTTTAAGCTGATAAGAATGTTCCAGGCAGAAATCAAAAATCTCTTTGGGCAGGAAGCAAATGAAGAGATGTAACAGAGAACTCATCAAATGGCTTTTGAGTCATTCTTATGTCTGGCACTTTTGAAAATTATATTCCTAGGAAACCCACTCTGCAGGTCATATTTGCAGAATGTACAGATGGTACTTGTGTCAGTTCAGGAGACAAAGAATAAAAGGACCCAAGGAGCAACACGAAGTAGAAGGTGACACCTTTCAATGAACTAACGAAAAATGAGCTTGCTTTAAAAGAAACAGAAAATTCTTCTTTATTACAAACTACAAAAAAAGAGCAAGAAAAGCAAAAGATACAATGGCAGGGCATCAAGTTAGACCTCATAATTAAATCCAGAGATGCAGTAGATCAAAGAGGAAACTATATTAAAAAATTAGGTCCAGGGTGTGGATTTGCATTTCTCTGTTAACAGCTTTGCCTGCAGTTTAATGACAAGAAGCTTTATTTAGGAAAATAATAAGCAAAGATGTAGTGTACAAGTAAAAAAATGCCTGTCACTTTAATTATTTTAAATATGATAGTGATTTAGCTTCTGGCCATGTCTCCAAAACTAAGCTATTTTTATTATTGCCGTATCTTGTTTACCACTACCCAAAGATAGAAGAGGGAAAAATACTGTCAGTAAAGATCAAAACCTAGCTCCTAACTTCCAATCTCTCCAGCCTTCTTTGTGGATTGTTTTTTCCATCTCATTGTCCAATCTTTAGCCTGGAAATGGATGCCCCAACTAAATTTTCAAACAATGTCCCATTTAGAAAAACCATTAGTGTAGTTTCATGTTCTTTTAATTTAGCTCAGGTTTCGCCATTGTCACAGAAAGTGTCACCTGTGGTTTCACTAAGAACGCTACAATGCCTTTCCTTGCTATCAGTGATTCAAATGCATACAAATTTTTCCCTGTATCACAGACATTTTGGTTTACCAAATTCTTAGTAGTTGCTTCTTCTTTTGCTAGCATGAGTTACCACTGTCTTCTGGTGTTTGGAGACCTAATGTTCTTGCACTCTGAAATTACCTCTCTGTCTTCTGGATTAAACTCTCATATCATTATGGCTAATCCTTCCTTTCATGTGGTTAGTGGTCCTTGCCATCAAAGTCTTGCTTGATCAAGGCCGTATTTCTCCCCACCCTGTATTGTGTCTCCAGATTCCTCTGTTAAAGCACAGAATGTTTTCCTTCTCCTATTTCATTTTTGTCTAGGAATATTCAAGTAAGACCTACCTCTTATTTGCTTCTCTTTTGTTGTTATTGTTTACAATCACTGTTCTCTACTGAATCTCATCTGCTCACATTGATCCAAATGGAGCTTCTTCATCTTAATTCCTAGAGCATCAAGTTTCCTACAAAGTTAATCCTTAACTATATTGTGAGATGTGACCATGTCTTTTGTACACACACACACACACATACACACAGGCACAGGCACACATGTACCCAAGTAAAAATTACTGTCTTTTTAGAAATGTTGTGCCCATGCCTGAATAAACACTGTGAACCTAGACAAGAGAGAGTACCTGATACAGAAATAAATAAATACATGGTTGTTTCTCTGCATTAACACATATGATTGCTGTTAATACTACAAATATTCTTGTGTAATTCGAATGTGTTCTTGCGATGTTTAATATTTATTAGATGACAAGGATTGTACTACACACATCTGTGCCCCATAGATTTGTGGCTGAAAGAATAAAATTTTAAACACAAAGTATTCTTATGTTTCTCAAACTTTTCCCAATCAAATAAGCAGAAAGATTGAAATCTTCAAAGTGAAAATAAATGATCTTTCCTCTTGCACTCTTGTTTATATATTGTTCATAATTAGAATTATTAAAAGTATGCAGTGTTAAGACTGAGAAGTAGTGCCTTACAAAATAAGTGCATTGAGGCTTTATAATATATAAAGTTACACTGAAGAGATAACTTTATTTAGAAAAGTGAAGAGTCTGAGATTTTACCCTCCATAAACACTACCAAGATGGCCTTACCATAGTTTCACGAATGCTAACAAAAGATGCAAGACTTTAGGAAAGAGGCAAAGACTTTAATCACTCAATGCACCATGAGAAACATCAGCTTTGTGTTCCTCTTGGCTACCCTTGCCCCTCAGGTCCCACGAGGCAGTGCATAGTGGCCTATGTAGATGCTGCAGACACAGTGGGTTTGTGTTGCAGCTAAGAACTCACATTTTGGAAACCCAGGCTTATAAGGGAGCTGCTAGCAAACCTACCTAACTTTGCCTCTGAGGGAGCCATTATCTTTATTACAGTACTGGTAAAGCAGTAAATCTGCTCTCCGTCCAGAGGGAGTCACTACCTCTACCTTCCAAGGCTCATTGCTATGCAAACATTTTTGAAATGCAAACATCATTGAAAAGGTAATCTGGGACAAAAGTTATCACTAGATAGGTAGAAACATCGCAGAGAACTCCCACCTCAACAAATTTTTAAGCACGATTAGTAATATTATTAATTAATATTAATCATTAATAATTGTTATAGTAACATTTGATGTTAAATATAAATGGTAGACTGGGTAATGATATCACTGTATAATAAAATGAATATGAATATTAATAACATTAGCTACTTCTATGGCCCACATTGCCATATAAAGTATACTATGTATATTATATCTTCTAATTCTATCAATAGCTCTCTGATTTAGGTACTATTATCCCCATTACATACATAGGAAAACTGAGGCACTCTAACTGCCTTGACCTATGAGGGTTACCCTGTTGGACTCCAGTGCCTACTCTCAGTATGCTGTATAGATGGTATTAAATTCTCATGTAATAAACTAGTCAAAACCAAATTTTGACCCATGCATTTCAGAAAAGAGGCATAAAATGTAGCTCCTAATAGGGTATTGGACCAAGTCTACGTTTGACTGGTTATAATCAATGTTAATTCCATACACTTGTGCATTGCTTGGTAATTGATTATGGACTTCACAGATATTTTTTCATTCACTCAAAAATTCTTGTCGACTATAGGCAAGGGACTATGCTTGGAGCTAGTGAACAGACATAGTGTAATAACTTTCACTGAGCTTAAAATTAGTCATGATGACCGATATTAAACAAATAATACACAATTTCATGTTCAACTACAGTTGTGCACTCCTGACCTGGATCAGCCTATTCCCCCAGATTCAGTTGCCATTTATATGCTGATGACCCCCCGGATCTATAACACTGGCTTCTGTCTCTGAGTGTCATATTTTTTTTAATCTGAAATTTTACTAGGCATCTCAGTGTTTCTTCCAACAAATGCCATTTTCTCTGGTGTTGTCTGTCTCAGTGAATGGCAGCACCATTTATCCTGTGGTCCAATGAGACATTTTGGCATCATGATTTTCTTTAATTTTTCTTTTTGTCTAATAAACCACCAACTCCTACTTTATCAACCAAATATCTCTTGAATTAATCTCCTCTGCTGCTAACTTAATTTAGGCCACCAATATCTCAGGCTAGAATCACTGCCATAGTGACTTGAAAATCGGTCCTGCAGTCTCCTGTCTTTCCTATGCCCTCTAATCCCATCTCGTCTTTTCAGCTAAAATGCTACAAAGCAGACCTGGTTAAGTCATTTCCCTATCTCAGAAGTGATTTTCCTATAGTCCTCAGTATAAAATAAATTCTTTGCACCACACACATAAGTGCTTTATAATGGGGGCCCAGACTCACTTTTTACCTTCTTAACCTTTCAACTCTGTTTTCCCATCCCAGACAACGTTGTTCATATATGTGGAAGTACAGTGTTCTTTCTCACCTTGAGTGATAAGGGAGCTGTTTTCCAGTTTGAAATATTACTTTGCTTCTCTGCCTTCACTTTCCTGTCCCTCCCTCCAGCTTTGCCTGGCCAACTTCAATCCTTTTAATTCTGAAAATATCATTCTTGCTGTGAAGTCTTTGCTGTTGCCCCTAATCTGGATTCAGTCTCCTTCCTCTGTGTTTCTGGCGGCACCTGCATTTCTCTGACCATGGCACCTATGTGGGACTGTGGCTGACTTTCTGTTTGTTTCCACACAATACTCTAAATCCCAGAAGGAAGAGAACTGTGTCTGTCTTGCTTGTCATTCTATGCAAAGTGTCAAAGTGCCTAGCATACTCTCACTACTTTTTAATGAATGAATGAATATATGCAAAATTAGTGGAAGAGTAAACTATGTCTCCTATGGTTTTCCCTGCAAGTAACGTGACACATGGAGAAGAGGGGCTTTATAAAGGCGAGACTTTTCCCTCCCTTATTAAGTAATCAGGGATATATCTGAAAAGAAATAGAAATTAATCCCTCAGGCGGGAAAAAAGGGAAACTCTTCAAAATAGACTTTTACTCATTGAGGCAAGCCTATGCTGTAAGAAGTTCATTTTCATTTGAGCCTTGTCTCACTTCAAAACCCTTTGCTGATTAGCATCACTTTCCTTCTCCTCCAGCCTCTTCCACTAATTAGATACCCAGTGATCCTGCTGAGCTTCGCTGCCCAGAGCCCTCCACTCCAGTGACCCCCAGGTTTGCTGTCTGAGAGATTCCTTGGGCCTGGACCATCCTTATTCTTGCCTTAATCAAACCTCAGTTCTTTTTATTATTCTTTGCAAACATAACACTGGCTGATGTTTTAATGGCTCCTAGTGACCTAGGAAATTGTTTTAGAAGTCTAGGAGTTAAAATGTTTCAATTCAAAGGAAAGATAATAGTAAATCCTTAAGCAACTGTGACAAGTTACTGAGTTTATGTATGCTTCAAATAATCTCTAGTCAAACTCTTTTGCCTAAGTTTATGTGAGGGCCTAGCTTGAATTTTGACTAAGAAAAATCACCACAATATTTTGAATTATATGCATGAAATATAATATCTGAGCAAGGAGAGGGCAATCTAAATAAAAACGTTACAGCAACATTAACTCGCTTCTCTTTCTATTGAGTAATTCATTAATGAAATAAAATAGGAAAACAATTTCAAAGAACAAGAGACTAGAAGTGAAGGCTTTCAGAAAGACAACTTTTCTGGTTGTAGAAGTCCACAATTGACAAATATGCAGGGAATCAAACCACAATGGGATGACAGTGAGGGAAATTGAAAAGGAGGGCTAGAATGGCAGTCGAGAGGAAACAAGGGCAGAAACCAATAAAAGTAAGAAAATGGGCCTAGTGCTCATGACACAGAAATGTTCCTCCAGCAGGTGCATCTCATACAGGAGAGAGGACTGACTGGTGCGAGCAGGGCAAGGGAACGCCACTGATTTGGGAGTGGAGGCAAGGAATTCCCAAGGTAGCACAGAACAGAGAAGATTTGACTTTAAATGGAGTGTGGTGCTGTGAACAGTCAAATAGTTTAAAAAACTGATAAGCTGAAATATGGACAAAGAATGTAGATATATGTTTGGAGCTAAATATAAGATGAAGATGGAAAGAAAGATTTAGGAATTAAAATCCCTTCTATTTTTATTATTGCTAATCTCATTTGCTTAAATAGTCTATTTGTATTCTGTATGTCCTCCATTTTCCCTGATTAAGCTTCCTAAAAGACATTTGATATATCATTCTAGTTATTGCTTTATTGGTTATCTTCTCTACCTTATCTCCCATTACTTGGTATCTTGACTTTTTGCTTCTTAAGCTTCTTGAAAAAGGTGGGCCTCACTGTTGAATGCTTTTTCTCATGGTTACTTAGTTTACCTAGCCCAACTCAATGTACTTTTTTAGTCCTAATCTAATCTTTGTCATTTGAACTGATGAATGCTTGTTCTTTCATGAAATTCTCTTGCTTCTTGCTTCCTTTCTCTCCTGGTTGTCCACCTCCCTGTCTTATCAGTCCCTCTAGCTCCTCTTTCACCTAGCTCTAGCCCCCTACTCCTAACTCTACAAAACCTTCTTTGACTTTCTCATCACATCCTGTCAAATAAACATCTAGGCATCCTCGAGGACTCTCACATTCCTGACCTCCCTGTTAAGCTCCAAACCTGTATTTGCAACTCAAGATATTTCCATTGAAATGACCCCTGGGTCTTCAGATTCAATCTCCAGACTGGCATTCATGATATCGGTGCCTCTTCCCAACCTCACACTGGGCTCCTCTATTGTAATTTTGGTGTATTTAGGGAAGAAAAGGTCTGTTGTCCCATCTGAAAGAGTCTGCTCAAGCATGCTTTGTTTACACTGATCCAGCACCCCTAATATATCACCTTAACATTATTCTGTCACTTTGAAATTATATTGATAGATCAGCTGGTTCATTTGACCCTGAGTAGACATAGGAGAGGATCCCCCCAAACCCATAACTTATTTATAAAAAATGTGTATTTATTCGTACATGTTTAAACTTCAGACACTTTCAAAATACTTTCTATTTGATGCAATATACCTATTGAAATTTTTTTTCCACTGCTCAAAACAGTTTTTGACCTCATTGATTTTGATGCCTTTATTGCTTTTGCCATTTTTTTATTTCATTTGTTCCACATTGGCAAAACATTTCCCTCTGAGGACTTGTTTCATCTAAGGAAACAAACAAACAAAAAACATAGCTTGTAAGAGATCAGTTGAATAGGGAGGGTAAGGCATAGGGTCATACTGTTTTTGGTCAAAAACTGCTGAACACTCGGTGAGGTTTGGGCAGGTGCGGTCCTAAATCACAGATAAGGAAATGGGCAAACATGCCTTGAGTGTTCAAAAAAGATTCACTGAAGTTGAACACAGCTTCTCACAACAATGCCAGCTGGTACAGATACAGATAGGTTCCTGGGACACTCACCTAGCAGGGGAAGCCTGTACTATAAGAGTCCCACCCTCCAGAAGATACTTCTGATTTTTTGGGAGTCCTATCTTGTATTGGTTCTCTCCAACTGTAGGGAACAGAGAGC
The DNA here is from genome assembly GCF_004126475.2 of Phyllostomus discolor. Classification (NCBI taxonomy): domain Eukaryota; kingdom Metazoa; phylum Chordata; class Mammalia; order Chiroptera; family Phyllostomidae; genus Phyllostomus; species Phyllostomus discolor. The sequence continues at coordinate 60,889,618 of NC_040905.2, forward strand.
AAGTTAAGAATGTAGCAAAAGCAATGTTTAAGCAAGATCACTCTGAAGTAAATTGAAGGGATTTAGTTTGAAACTGAAAATTCAGTCTGAGACTCTTGGGATAAAAAGGGGAGTAGTAGTAGTGGTGATAGAAAAGGAGCATTCGTGAAAGACATGCCGAGAGAAATGTTGGTGCGAGCCAGTTCCATTTAGCTGGGGTAGAAGATAACGTTTAGTTGCTGCCATTTAGGCTTATTACTTGGCTTTTAACACTGGTCAGAAGGAATAAAGCAATTCATTTGCAATGATAGGAGATAAAAGGCAGGAACTGGCTGGTGGAGGACCCTGGGCCAGGCCAACTAGGTTCCCATTCACACTAGAGGGTTCAGTCTGTCCTGAGCAGATTGGTATGAACACTGCTGGAGCTGCCGGGGGAGGTGAGCCATTTTTCCTCATTTCCTCACTTCTCCTTCATAGAAAAGGGTCACAGAGATTTTCTCTAAGAACTTTCCTATGCAGGAGCATTAGGCAGACAGCTAAAAAGAACAGTAAATAATTTGCTGATTTCTTTTTATACATGTCAAATTCTTATTATTGCCCTTTCTTCGGTGACAGTTTAGGGGAACCGAAAAGTACAGAAACAAATCAGATTAAAATCTATATTTTAATCCTCAGTTGCCAAATTTATATGAATCTCCATTAATTAAATAATTCAAATCAGGCCCTCATTTACAGATTTACTCTTTAATTATTGTGATTATCTTCACTTTAAAATTCTGCATCAACTGGAAATGAGTCCCATAAAAATATTATGACAAGTTGATGTTGACACAGGAAAATATGAACATTTCAAAGGATTTTTTCTTTCTTTTACTGTACATGCATGTAGGAGTTGAATATGAGGGACTTATTCAAATATGTCAGAGTTCAAATATGTTCCAAACTTAAGTTATTCACATTTTTAATTTTCCATTTTATTTGGTGAGTACAGAACAATTTCAAATGACTTATATGTCATTTCTTATTGCCTTAAAATTGAAATAGCATAATCTAAGAACTTGGAAGAAATAAAGGACTTCACTCTTATGAATGAGCAAATGTACATTCTAAGTGGCATCTGATTTCACTGCGTTTGCACATGGTAGCTTCCATTAGAGATGAGCAGAGCCCCACAAATGAGGAGCCATAAAGAGGGAGCTTCCGCAGTGATCCACAGTTACAGCAAAACCAAGTAGTGAATAAAACCCTGTTGTCCCATATGTTATTGACAAACTCAGGATCATCTGGGGCTGAACAAGTGACCCACAGAATATTTAGTTATGTGTACCATATTGTAGATAAACCTGTATTTTAGAATGGCAGTTTTGGCTTAAATTTACTGTCTTAAAACATTTCAGGCTCTGGCCAGGTAAACCAGTTGGTTACAGCACCATCCTCATAACAGTTCCCAGTCAGGGCACATACAAGAATCAACCAATGCATGATAAATAAGTGGAACAAGTCAATGTTTCTCTGTCTCTGTCTCTGTTTCTCTCTCAAAAAGCAAAAACCAAACCAAAACAAAACAAAAGAACATTTCAAAGATAGAAAGTGATTAGACCAGGGTAGAAAACTCAGCACTATGGTCTACAAAGAACTCTTCTGCTTTTCACATATTCAGATATCAGTATTCCTTTTTTTTTTTAAGGGACAAAATTCTATTATGGAGATTTAAAGTGTCACCATTGAGAACATAAACACCTGCATGGGACCGGGAGCCCATGATTCTTAGGGTTGGTATGAATTGTAATCCGAGTCACTTATAGAGCCCCAGACCTTTTTTTTTTAAAAAAACAAGAAGGTGAGAACTGTACAAATATCTCATTGTTGGATTCTCTGATAACTCTTGGGTATACCGTTCAATAATGGACACTCATGGGACTCATTGAATCAAGGTAATGAAATTTGGAGGACATTGAATATATGCAGTGTTTGGTTAGAAAATCATCACAGAGTATAATAACAACATAACAGTTAACATAAATATGTATACATTCTGGGAATGGAACACCATTAGTAACTCTAAGGTCTCTAGGTGAAGGCTGTGTGCCTACAATGGAAACCATAGAACAATCTTCCTATATTAATGCCACATCAAAAAGCAAACAAACATATAAAAAACCAAAAGCATTGGAGAAGTAATGACACTCCAGAAACTACCTGAATGCCCTGGAATCTTGAAATATCACTAGTTTCCCAAACCCAAGTGCTCTTCGCACCATTTGCCTTTTTTCATGCTTTGTTACCCTGTGCCTTGCTTCTGTTTTACACCTAACTCGTACTCATCCACCTAAAGTGAGTTCCAGCCATCCTGCTTTCAGAAAGCCTTGCCTGACTCGACAGCCTGGGTGAGGGGCTCTTCTCCATTCAACTGCATTCCACACATATCTGTAGAAACCATAACACTTGAAAGTAATTGCCACACTGTAAGTGATCTGAGGGCAGAGAACGTGTGTATCTTTTCATCTTTCATTCCCTTTCTTTGGCACAGAGCTTGTTACTTCATGGGCATTCCAAGAATGGCTGCCGAACAAAACCAAATAGCACAATCAAACATTCCAGAAGAGGTCTGAGGAAACAGGAGATTGCTGACATCCCGAGTTGATCCTGGGCTACAATAACATTGGAGCGATTTGTCCAAGAATTTACCCCATGTATCTGGCCTCTAGGCTCTAATTCATGTTCCTTCCTTCCCACTGCATGTGTCTTCCCAACATCACCTGCTAAATCATACCCATGCTGCAAGGTCTCCAGTAAATCCCTGTTCTCAATGAATTGATTCCTTATTTTCTAACTGGATATTATTCCTGACCTTACTTCATAGATTTTTGTTGTGGTGGTTCTATGAAATTCTGTTTATTCAACTTCAGGTTCTTATTGTTTATATAGTATTTATCTCCTATCCATTTTTTGCTTTTGCACTGGTTATCACTAAGCTTTACACATACTAAGTACACTTAGTTCTCTAGTTGAATGCAATTAACCTAAAGCAAAGACAATTTTAATAATGATATATCAGAAATAGATTATAAATATTACCTTGCTATGATCATGCATTATAAAGAAAACAAGTGTTTTCTTTTAAGACATTATGAGCTATATGAGAAGATTACAAAAATATATTCACAGTATTTCAATATAGTAAATTTTGATAAGAAGAGACAACTACCTAAACAAAATCCTGCAAATCCCAACAGATTCTATTAATTAAGAATTTGTATTTTCACATGATTGTTCATGGTGGCTTTATTTGTAATAACCAAAAACTGGAAACAACCCCAATGTCCATCAACAGATGAATGGGCAAACAATAAATAAACAAAGCAATAAAAACAAACATATTGTTACAGCAACATGGATGAACATGAAAATAATTATCCTGAGTGAAAGAAATGAAAAAAAAAGAGTATGTATTGTGTGATTCCATTCATATAAAACTCTGGAAAATGCAAACTAATCTATGGTGACTAAAAGCTGATCTGTAGTTGCTTGGGAATGGGGAAGGGTGGGTGGGAGACACTATCAAGGGCCACGTGGGGACTTTGGGAGATAGTGGACATGTTGAAAACTTATTAACTTGTACACTTTAAATACTATAGTTTATTATCAATTATATTTCAGTAAAGCTATTTTTTAAATTCCCCTAAAAATAATTCATAATCAATAATTTGATCTGGTTCTTTTACACATTTTTATACATGGTGAGCCAATGTAAAAGGGATAAACTTCACTAAAAGTTTTAGGCCTATTTTAACATTGGAATGAAAACTAATAATATTTACCTATATTTTAAATATTAAAGCAGACTCTTCTACCTTGAAACAAATATGCATTAAGATGAATTATATTTTAGCCTCTTTACTAACCATTGATCTAGCTGTGTGAATTTTTACATGCCCAGTCATATCTGATTTTTAAATAATTTAATCTTTATTATTTTTTTCCCATTACCATTTAGTCCCCTATATCACCCTCCCCCAGCAATCACCACACTGTTGTCCATGTCCATAAGTCCTTTCTCTTTTCTGCTCAAACCCTCCATCCTCTAGACCCCCTCACTAGCTGTCAACTGATTTCTTTTATTCCTTTTATAATTAAAAAAATAAAGCTATGCTATTAGAATTCTTACAATTCATTTTCTCTCTTCCAGGAGAATCAAGTATTGGGCTTCAATCACATTATGAGAGGATGCTGATAATGCTTATCCTTCCACATGAAGTATATAAAACAAACTGGAGTCACTCATGTCAACCAAGATGGCTGCCAGTCAGCCTTGAGACTTTGATTCAAGAGCAGAACCATCTAAGTCAGAACAGACACATCTGGCAAGGAGACACACCTAAGATATCTATCTGCACATCTGCTCAGAACAGCCATGTCTGTAGAGTGGGAACACGCATAGATAGGCTCCTGGGGAAATTCCCTACTTGCTATCAGGGGTGCCAAGACATTTACCAGAAGGACCCAGAAAGGTGGAACACACCACTTTCAAGGTATGACTGAGGCAGCACTGCTGAGACAGTTGAGCTCCACACACCAGAGTGCTGCTCCATGTCATGCTGACCACCCTTGACATTGGTCACTGGCGGCCCTGCCTTGCTGGACTGAGGACTTCAGCTGCCCTGCTGCCCACTTGGATGTGGAGATCCTTCCTTGCAAGATGCTGATGACTCCCTTGCTCACTGTGCTGCCTCCTGCACCTGCAGACTGAGACTCTGGGGCTCAGCTTTGTTATTTCCCATTGATTGCTCTGTGTGTGTGTGTGTTGTATTTCTCTTAGACTGTTAGAGTGTGAGTAGGATATTAATGTATATTGATGTTCTACTTTGAGTGAACCTGCATTCAATAAAAGCTGAGTGAATAGCATAGTTACTGTACGTGACTCTTGTCTATTCCTTGGAACCGGGCTGCTCAGCAGGCAGCTAGCTGAGCAGTTGCCTGGCTGACCTATAGACAAGACTATATCACAAACACATTCACTGTCATGGAAAATCTAAGTAGTCCCTAGGAATGAGGCATCGGTCTTATTCTTTGGTAAGTTCCTCCTATCATTGAAGGAACAAGTACATTCTCATTTCTTTCCCCTTCTCCCTGGAGAACCTTGCCTTCTTTTGGTGAAACCCACTTCCCCTGCTCAAAAAGAATAGGTGTAAGAGTTGGCAAGTTACGAGGTATGTGGCTTGTTATCTATTGTATCAGGGTTCATTTTTCTCACTCATGCCTTTGCCTATCTGTTCCAGGCAAAACTGCCGTGTGTAATTCTCCTTGATGATCTCATCTTTTCATTTCCATTTACTATTCTACTTTCTTTTTTTCCCTTAAGCAACCCCTGGACTACACAGGACTACTTGTAATAAAACATTTTAGGGTTGAAAGAAACATTGATAGTCACCTATTACAACCACTGGATAGATTATACTCAAATCCAAGGCCAAGAAGAGCAATTGTCCTATGCTACAAAGCTAACTGTTTTAGCTAATTGTATAAGGTAATCTCACTTCACCCAATGGGTGAAGATCTAAGGAGATTCTTAGTCCTTCTTCTTCTCTCCCAGGCAGCCAACATATTTTAGTGGTGATTCACTAAAGACAATGTTTCATTCCATACTTCAAGTGAGAGGGGAGAGAAGAGGACAGTAAAATGGCACAGGACGGAGGGGTGCTGTGATGGTTTTTAGAATGTGGGAGCAGCATTTTGTCCTATGCATAAAACTTGACCCCACTTATTACCAAGAAAAACAACTTTCTAGATGGTGGCAAGAGAGTAATCTAGAAAAAAAGCAACAATTTAAGTAGTGACCAAGTTATTTTTCTAATTTGGAATCTAACCTGCAAAATCACAATGAAATGTGCCAAGGGACCATTTGTGACCAGTGATCGGAATGCCACTATATATTTCTGTGCAAAGATACACTCTCGCACAATTAGCTTTCAATGATCATAAAAACACACCTCAGTGCAATAAGGCATCATTTATTTTTTATGATGCTCACATGAAAATAAGTTATGCTTTATTTAACCACTCATATGCCAGATACTCTTCATTTCTAATAGTGTCAATGTTTGCATTAATAAAAATCAATATATTAAAAGTACATTTTGATGAGGTAATACTATATCGTTTGTTGCTGCTGCTTTTGACCTTAAAAAGTTAATTTCACATTTCATTTTACCATGTTACAATCCTGGTGGCATTAATTATAAACAAATAAAACATCAATATGTGATTTATTCAAGGCAGAGAGTTAGTCAGGGACTAGCTAGTTATCTGTGTCACTATATCAGGGGCTCAGGTCTCCTGAGGCTCACACCAGGCTCCCTTTAGCTAAAAAATGCATCCCTGGGGACTGCGTCTTGTTCTGAATTCTCACTGACGTTCTGTTGGTGGTCTTCACAGAAACCAACTACCAGTGGAATACGTCTGTGGTTTGCTCATCAGTTTGCCACATGTTCTGTCCCTACAAGCTCTTCTTAGAAAACAGAAGCCACATATGTTAACTCTATCATGTCAATCTTTCAGTAAACATTTTCCAAGTGAAATGAATGTGTTAAACTCCACAAATAGTTTTCTAAGCACTCCTGTACAGATATTCCAAGTCTGTCTAAGATTTTCTTCTGACCCAGAAAGTGTTATGAAAAGAACGAGTGAATTATTTTCCTTTTCAGGAAGCAGTAAGATGTCTTCTTTAATTGTTATACTAAATATTCTTTAACCAACAACATATGCTTCCTAATAATTTTTGTCTTGCAGAAATATGAATGTTTTCTAATGGGAGGCATTTAAAATGCGTTAGTTGAAGACTGATCCAAATAAAAGACCTCTTTTGGATTCATTTCAACATCTATCAGGTGGTATTATTTTTCCAATAGTCTTTATCCTTTGCATTCATAAGAGTTTATATCCAACCTATAATTATTTTCTGTTAATTAAAATGATTCATGGTTAATTATTTAAAATGACTGTCTTCAAAATCCAACCCATTTCTTGTTATGACATTAAAAAATATACAAATAAAATACCAGAATACAAATTTGTCAGAAGGAAATACTTTTTAAATTTTCTTTAAATAGCCTTAAAATCTTTCTCTATCAGCAAAGGCCTCATGGCTCCCTACTTCAATCTATGTGGACTAGAGAAGGGGAACTGAACCATGAAGAGATAGCTATCAATTGTTTATAATTACTAAAGATTATTTATGTTAACTATATAGGAGTAATTTATTCTTTTTTTAAAAGATTCTATTTGTTTTATTTCTAGATAGAAAAAAAAAGGGAGGAAGAAAGAAAGGGAGAGAAACATCAAGCTGTGGTTGCCTTTCCTGGCCTGCAGCCCAGTCATGTGACCTGACTGGGAATCGAACCAGCAACCCTTTGGTTCACAGGCTTCCAATCCATTGAGCCACACCAGCCAGGGCAATTTATGATATTCTTAAAGAAGAGTTACAAAGCAATAAGACCTAACAATGGACAAGGGTAATACAGTAAACATGTTAGCTTGGGACCCTGGGTGTCCAAAGATGTATTTTGAAGATATATGCCTCTTTGTGGACTCTCATTTGGGTCCTGCTGATGATTAAATATCCCTTTTCTGGAACTGTTCCAATCTCACTCCATCCCTTCAAGAGGGAGCTCCTTTCCCTGTTATCTCCTAGGGAGGCCTGGGGAACCTTCCTTGTCTCTAAGCTAGGATCATGCTTTGTCTGAATTCTGCCCTTTTAGCCATTTTGACCTCACTCTCTATCTTGTTCTACTCTGATTATTGTATGAGACCCAACTGTGTTTCTAAGAGGGTGAGGTTGTCCTCTGCTTACATTTCTCTTAGTCAATAGCCTTAAAATAAAAATACATGTGCTATATAAACAGTCAAATTTTCTACATATGTTTATTGATTACCTTTAGTGTTCAAAGCCCTGAAGTTGTATAATCTCCTAAGTGAAGAAAGCTGAACATACCAATTATGTGATAATAAACAGTTTTATTAAATTCAAACAAGGAGAATAAAGTTATAGATGTATAAATGTGGGTATAAGAAAAAAGATCTTTAGAAATGGCAGCTACTTCTAGGATTGAGAAAACAAAAAAAGAAAATCATAAACCTGGGACATACTGTAATTATTGCTAGAGGGAAGCAAACTGCTTTCCCTTTGGCCAGGACTGGTTGTTACTGCCTTGTTTGTCTTCACCAAAATTTTTCTACTTAGTTTATTTGTTCCTTGCACCCTGTTGGACTAGAGCTCAACTTTTATAACAAAAAATAATTGTAAAAAGGTTTTTCTCAAGCATCCATATTTTTAGAATAGCCATGACAAAAACTAGAAGGAAAAAAAACTTGATGATGTGACCTCACAAAGTCTGTGACAGTGACTGTCATGTTGGATAAATAGTCCGTCTGTCCCTGTGCATTACAATGGGGCCATGTGACTAGTGCTGGCTGTGGACTGGGGGCAGATTTGCCAGGTGTCAAAGCATCTGACTGTCAGTGGGAAGGAACCCTCCAGTGGACTTTTTCATGGCCATGGCAACAAAAGAGGCCGGATTCTGACATGGCAGGTTCAAAAATGGAAGTGGCCTTGGTTGCTTTGTCACCGCATGGGGAACGCTGTCCTGGAGAGTTGTCTGGGTTCACAGGTACTTTGCTTTCTTCAACATACTTAAGTCATAACATGAACCTGTGCTGCATGAGGCAGCGCTAGGCCTCACGGTACATCTCTGTGCTGAATGACATTGTTCCAGGTAGGCCCACTTCTCACCTAAATGCCAGAGGAAGTTCACGCAGGCGGTGCAGTGGTGTGTCCTTCAACGTCAGCCGTTGTCAATGCAGAAGTCCCTTTTTGTGTTTGCAGAAGTGTGCCCATGTTTTTCATATTTGGGAGACAGTGTAAAAAATTACATACTGCTTGTTAGGGGAGCTGTTTCTTTTAAGAGCTAATCCAATAATTTATTTTATTATGTTATCTTACTTTAATTAATTTTATTTTATTTTTATCCTCACCTGAGGACATGCTTATTGAATTTTAGGGAGAGGGGGAGGGAGGGGAAAAGAGAGGGAGAGAAATTTCAACATGAGAGAGAAATATCCATCAGTTGCCTCTCATGTATGCCCCAACCTGGAACCAAACCCACAACCTAGGTGTGTGCCCTTACCAGGAATGGAACCTGCCACTTTTCAGATTATGGAATGATGCATGCCAACCAGGACTCAAACAATTTTTTAAAACCATTTGTATTACTTTGCTTTCTGTAGTTCACTGGGTATACAAGAAAGCAGAAATGCTGAGAGTAATAATAGATATTTTTTATCTAACTATCTAGAAAATTGCTTTGCTATACAGCTTTCTGAAAATGGTTGCTGGTTTTTTGTTGTATTTTTGTTTACATATGAAAAATATTAATATTTTAACCATTACCTATCTAGATAATGTTCAAAACTATTAGATTTTTTTCATGTCATTATTTAAGTAAAATATTACAGACCAGGTAAATATTCAGTTGCAGATTATTCATATGCATGGGACATCCATTCCATGAACTATTTTGTAGACAACTCACATGATAACATGGAACATTAACTTTCAGATGGGGTATGTATGATAATACTTATTTACCTGGTTGGGAATGGAAAGAGTTACAGCTAACAGGCTGGCAACTGCATCTGCAAAATTATCTTAACTACAGCACGGCCTGCTTCTCAAAATTTGAGTACATCTTTTGAATTTTTTACAGGAGAACATGCCAGTTGCTTCAGGGGAAAAAAATAGAAAGCTATCATGAAAAAAAAAAAACATTTAATGGTATAACAAGAAATAAAAAAATAACTAAAGAAGAAAATGACCTGGATCGCCAACTAATGGTGGCTACATAAAATTACAGGAATTGACTGAAGGTACATTAAGTATTAGAAAAATAGCCAAAGACACTTAGCACGAGGACAAATATTAGAGAGTATGAATCGTCTGTTTTGAAAGCAGAGAGTTGTCTAAATTGATTACAATGTGGTTATATTTCACATATACCTTTTCGAGGCCATATTTTCTTCCTGAAGTGTAATCCCTGTTGTTGGCCATGAAATGTGTTTTTCTTTTCTTCTTTTGTACTTTAAGGAAATTAAAGTCAGTTGATATATTCTTACTCTCCATATTTGCATCTAAAGCAGAATGATTCCCATTGAGGGTTCTGGTGGAACTTCATTTTAGTTATGTTTTTAATAAAGTCTTATTTGTATTGACTTCTGGGATGGCATGGCATTCCCTGACTGATAAACTACTTGGGTTTACTTTTTTAGGGAGAGACTTTAATTTAATATGAAGGATCTGACCATTGTTTTTCAGGTTTTATATCCATGCCTGGAAGCCTTTTAATAACTTGTAATAACAAACAAAATGAATGTGACTTTTAGGATAGACACTATTGTAATTGATATTTTTACCAATTCAGGGTATTTATTTATTTTGCCAAAAAAAAAAAGTGCATTCTTTCCATCCCTGGGGAATAAAGAGTAATGGAATTGCAATTTAATAAAAAAAAATTGTGAGAGATTCCATAGTTGCAATGAAAATATTTCATACAGATATATTTCTTGTTCCTCACATAACTCACAGGAGGTAAAAGATTTTTTTCTCTTTCTTAATAAATTCATTTGTCTTTCTGTGTAAAGTAGTTAGGAATCAAGGTATGAAAGAATATTTTTAAATATATTAACATCTAATTGGTAAGGATTTTAAGGACTAAAATCCTACATAGGATAATTCTATAATAAAGTTAATTTATATAAATTTACTTATATAAATTTTTATATTTATATGAAATAATTCTGTTATTTTAACTTTCACAATTGTGTATTTCTAATACTAAATAATGGAATTTTGATAATGAGGGATTTTGGACACAGACATGATTTTGATAAGTGAAAAAAATTCTGCTTAAGTCAATAGTCGAGGCAAGATCAAGGAACATAAAAATAGGGAATCCACCCTGACCAGTGTGGCTCAGTTTGTTGAGCATCATTCCATAAAATTGTAGGTGGCTGTCTAGTTTGACTCCTAGTCAGGGCCTATGCCTGGGTTTCAGGTTTGGTCCCTGGTTGGGGTGTGTCCAAGAGGCAACCGATTGATGTTTCCCTCTCACATCCATGTTTCTCTCCCTCTCTTTCTCCCTCCCTTCTCCTCTCTTTAAAAATAAATAAATAGCTCTGGCTGGTGAAGCTCAGTGGACTGAGTGCCAGTCTGTGAACCAAAGGGTCGCTGGTTTGATTCCCAGGCAGGGCACATGCCTGGGTTGTGGGCCAGGTCCTCAGTTGAGGGCACATGAGAAGCAACCACCATTGATGTTTTTCTCCCTCTCTTTCTCCCTCCCTTCCCCTCCCTCTAAAAATAAATAAATGAATAAATAAATATTAAAAATATAAATAAATAAAACATTTTTTAAAAATTGGGAATCCACAAATTAACTTGTTATGATTTTTCTCTTTCATAGCATTAAGAACAGCTTTGAAAAGATCTAATATCCTAAGCAGATTAAACTTATTTCTACTATATGTAAGTAGCATGTACTGTAACTCATACTGACATGGTTCCTTGGGAAATACGGGAGCTCTTGAGTAGGCAAGAGGCATTACTGAACAATGTTTTTGGGTGATAAACAGTAATGGAAATTTAAGATTAAAATGGCCTTTTCAAGGGAGTAGGTCACACCTATGGAAACAGAAGACAGGTATTTACGTTTGTCTTTCACATCTTGATGTTGAGCTTCTTCAACTGCTCGTGCATTAGTCAACTTGACACCTCAAGGATCCCTGATTTTTGTGAAGATGAGAACATGCTGGAAACATTTTTTGAACGACCTATTTTTTTTCAAAGTCTGTACTTGCCCAAGATTCAATGCAACTTTTCAGGATAGTTACCGGGCTGATGAAACAGTGAATAAGTCAGGGACAGGGACGGGGCGGGGGGCGGGGGGCAGCATAGGAAGGGTGGTGAAGAGGGCAGGGCACGAGGGTTTCAGTGCTGTGCTGTAGTGCCAATGCTTTGTCTCAGTCCTCCTCACACAGAAGGAAGAGCTGCAGATTAGTAAACTGTGCTTAGAACTTGAAGAAATAAAATCCCCAAGTCTCAGTTTTTTTAAAATCCGGATTTAAGGGCAATGTCTATTTCACAGGTTCATGTGATGATAAAATTATGTAATACATACAAAAGCCACTCCAAGTGAAAGCATACAAAAGTATTCGAGGTTTCAAATGCATAGGTGCACTTTCGCAAACTGACCAACACTGAAAAGTCTTGCAGGAGCTTTTACACTGTACATGTATTTCTGATGTGATGGAAACAGTAAAAGAAAAAAGTTATATTATAAGAATAGTTAAAAGAAACACTGCCTAGTGTAGATGTCATCTATGACATTGAACATTCTGAAGGTCCCATATGTTGCAAACCTTAAGGACATTTGAATATATAATCTTAAATGGCTTTGACTCACTACCAGTTGTTGCCTCACTCATTAACATTTTCTTATTGTAAATCTTATTTTTATATACTTCTAAATTCAGGTTTAAATAGTCAAATAACTACATCAGACTTGCAAACAATAGCTAATTTAGTCACTAATATATCACTCATGGGGAAAAAATAGTTTGAGGGTTTTTTTCCCTCCTGATCTCATTTATGTTAACAACTTTCATTGTAGCAAAAAGTTTTAGGTAGGCTTATAAACTTCTCCTGCTTATTTACAGTACTAAAATAAATTTCCTGTGTCATTCATTTCTCTTTTGTGCCAGTAAACAAATGTTGCACGATAAATATTGCAAGAATCTGATACCAATTTTGGTTACTTTTGCTAGAGTTTCTATTCTTTCTAGTTTTCACGATTGGCTATCTTGGTGTTTTCTGAGATTATTGCCTTTGTATCCACATATTTATGTTCATCAAGTCCTATCTATATGTTTTTTTAATTTTTGACTCTTCTGGTTTAGTTTATTACTAATTTTATTCAGATGCTCCTCCAATAATTGTCTGCACATTCTAAACTCATTTTCCAGGAGACTGCAAAAATCCAAGCAAGTCTATCCCTGCACAGAATATTTTTTGACTTGGGACAGGGTGGTAGGTGCTTTTCTTTCTGCAGAGAAGACCTTCCCGTGGAAGCATTTGGTCTGAGACCTGAATAATGAGAAAGGATCAGCTGTTTGAAGGGTTGGGGGAGGAGTGTTCCAGGGAAAGAGGGAGGCAAGAGAAAAGGCTGTAGTGGGGATGCAAGTAGGGTGTGTTTGAGGAAAAGGAGGCTAGCAAGGAGGATGTGGGAAGTGAGAAGACACAGAATTAGGTGGGAGGGAAGCGATGTCACACAGGGTCTCATAGGAGTTGGCAGTTTTTCCAATTGTGCTGCAAAGTCATTGAGGGGTTTTAATGTCAGGAGAGTGACAGAACCTGATTTATTTTTTAAATGGTCACTCTGGTAGCTGATGGATGGATAATGTGAAAGATAGGGAACCCTCCAGAACACTCCTGGACATTCTTATCTCCTCTGAACTGCCCAAAATTTCCCCTCTCACTGAACTGGCTTTTAAGTAGGTGCAATCTTGAACTATTCCACTTCAGCTGTGTCGCATACAATTTGACCTAATGCCCTTTGACAGACTCCATAGCTTGGCCTGTGTCTTCAGACTCCTCTGTGTTCTCCATACACTTAGCAAAATGTTCTGCACATAACAGATACACAACAGATAGTACAGTAACTGTTGTGGAGCCCAATTATATAAACTGCCTATCCTTGCAAAACAGAAGGAACCAGAGACCTCCAGAGCTGAACGTCCCAAGTAGGAGGTGGCCCTGCTGATGAGCTCATCCTAGCCATGGTGAGCAGTTTGAAGACCAGGCCTTGGAGTGTTCTGTATGCACTGAACCTAATTCTGTGTTGACATCTAAGAGAGTTCATCAATATGGGTGCATCAGAATAAAAGTTTGTTGAAAATCATCAAATGCTACACTTAAGATTAGTGTATGTTATATGCAGATTTAGAAAAAAACAGTAAATAAAATTATATTCTAGTTAATGATATGCACACTAGTGTTCAGGGAGAAGTATACTGATGGCTGCAACTGACTTTGAAATGCATATGGGTTGATGGATGGATAGAAAGATGGATAGGTATGTGAAAGGGCAAATATAGTTAAATAACAGAATCAAAGTAATGGGTATCTGGGCATTTGGTGTAAAGTTATTTAAACTTTTCTGTATGTTTAAAATCTAATAATAAAATATGGTAAAAAGTTAGTTGAAAATGATAACTGTAAAAGTCAAGAGCCATGTGATTTCATTCATATGTGAAGAGCCATGTGGTTTCATTCATATAAAACTAAAAACAAAAATGATCAAACAAGACAAACAAACAAATGAAAACTCATAGACACATCAACAGTGTGGTGGTTACCAGAGGGAAAGGGGGTCCGGGGTGGCAGTGAAGGGTAAAGGCAGTCAAATATATGTGGATGGAAGGAATTTTGACTTTGGATGATACACACACAACACAATATGCAATATATAGATGATGCATTATAGAATTGTACACTCGAAACCTATATAATTCTATGAACTGATGTTACCCCAAGAAATTTAATCAAAAAACTTAAAAAATAACTGAACACAATCATATTGACAAAAATTATTAAGTTGATAGTCATTATACTTTCACTTTTATGTGTCTGAGCTTTCAGGAAATCTTCTAATCCTCACACAGAATACAGATTCAGTCTATTAATTAATGACTTTGAAAAGTGCCCCAGGATACAGTAGAATCAATTCAACTTCTTATTGGCTTCATAAATTAAGAGTTTGGTTTATATTTACCTATATTCTCTTAATATTGGTTATGTTTCTATTTTCTTATTTATAAAATTCAGTAAATAAAATTACAACATTAAATCAATATTGAAATTTAGTGTTTTGTGATGCTTAATGATAACTGAATAAAATAATTACTTATTACTTATAGGGCATGAGTGACAGCAAGAAAGTGCAATCAACAGACTATAGCAATCGTCTCCCCTGAAACTCTTCTCTTCCGTCCTCTCCCCTGCCCTTCTCTCTTCTCTCTCCCTCTCTCCCATCTCCCTCTCCCCTATCTCTTTTTTTCTGATACAGAGAAACTGTACAGTTTAGGTAAGCATGGCATTTAAATGAGAAGGGAAATGATTAACACTAGTACAAGATTAGAATTCTATAACTCGATTTCTCTTTTTTATTAGTATGAAATCTCTAAGATCCTGAAGCATTATTGTGCTTCTGTATAGCATGAATAAAGATAAACAATTTTTTTCAATTTGTACACATTTTGGTCTCCACTTTTCTCATCACTTAAGTTCTAGACAGTTTTTTAAATGTATTGCTTTGTGACTATTTTAAATGGAAAAATTGTTTTTTAGTCCTTTATAACAACAGAATGCACATTATCACATTAACATTTTTTTCCTCTAGGAAAAATGAATGGAATGTCTATCTGAAGTACACTTTTCACTTTCAGTTCATATTGCTGACAATCGATACCTTGGAAGGAGACTTGGAGCGGCACCACAAAAGTAGTCCTGATTCAGCTGAGCCAACCTGTAGAACATGTTTGAAGCCAGTGGAAGCTTTACATTTGTAAAAGGTCTGCCCAGGTGTCAATAAATATGAGAAATGTGCTCAGAGTTGTATGTGAATGAAGAGGTTGCATACATTTTAAGGCAGTCTTGCAGGAATACATTGAGATATCTGCCCTTCTTAAAGTCAAGCACATGTCATAGCAACATTTCTGGTACAAAATAATTCATTACTATTTTTGTGCTCTAACTAGCCCCATGCAAAGGCACATTATTGAACCAAAACATATGGGGGCGACTATTCCATTATGCTGAGCTATGCTGCAGTATCAATTTGCTGCTGTCTTACTCACCTTTTTCTGCACATTTGCCAATGGAAATTTCTGCTCTAGAAATTATACTGTAGCACAGGAAGAAGTAAATACTGAGGTGGATTCCATTTCTCAAGACATATCAACACGTACCAGTGCTATTGTTTGTTTCCTGAGACAATATAACATTTGCACCTGTGCCTTAAAGAAGCAGTAACTCTTAATTGCCCTTTATATTTACAATTACTTAATTACTTTATTTTGCAAAAAATAAAGGTCATTAAAATCATCTTGCAGCATGACTTAAGTTTCAGAAGTAGCCTGCAAGTTGTATAGTCTTTAACTATGTTCCATTTAACACATTTAATAGATGTAAAAGCTCACAAGTGATGATATAAAGGATAATTTACGCTTGCAATGCATTTTTGTCCAATTAATAGATTGCCTGTGTGTTGCATATTTTGCATGACAAAAGAGCAGAATATTAAACTGCCATTCATAATGAAAATGCACTTTGCAAATTAAAAGTGCCGAAACAGAAATTTTTCACCCTGTTTAGGAAATAAACAGTCCTTAACCAATTAAACTGCATTGTAATAATTCTATGATTTATTGCAAGTTGTTTAACTTTCAAAACTCGGCTAACCCATATTAAGGTCACAATCCATCATGTCTTGCTTGGAAAGCCAGCAAATAATGGCTGTTGTATTAGCTGCTTTTGATGATAGTATGAAAGAAGTATTAGCACTTGTCAACAAAACTGCTTACAACATAACATTAGCATGCATGGACTGCCGCACCTATTTATTATTCTGGCAGCTCCACACATATTGTTACAAGCTTATAAAACATTTTGTCGGGTGGAAACTGAATGTACACTGTTTGGTTTTCTGATAGACTGGCAGCATAAATGTCTGGGCTGACTTAGTTTAGTTTAAGTGTAAATAGAGACACAAATTCTTCAACCTGTTCTCTTATTGATACTGAAAAGTGCTGAATTATTCAGCATCCAACTCTTCTGTTTGTGTCTATCACAGTTATCAATTACCCATCAGTCTTCTTGTCAAAACAGAATGGATTAATCTGGCTGAAAATAAGACAAATAAATGGATACTATAACAGGGGTGTGGGGTTGCCAGACTGTTAAAGGGAAATCCAGGCAGTGACATTTGCCGTCAAAAATGGGATCTCTGGCTTAAGTGAGCAAATGATTCCCCTTTGTGAGCCAAGAATGCACTTAGCTCACCGTAAGTAAATTAATCTGCCTCCGCTGACTGTTAATGCATCAGCACTGAGGTAACAGTTCGATGGATGAAACTCCTTCATGTTTAAATAATTTCAGTCATCGTTATTGTTTCTCACAGGAAATGCAGATACATTCAGATACTTTATCTTGGTAAAGAGAGATCTGCCTGGTAAATAAAGGGGCCCATTTAACAGTGAAGTTATCACTGACAGTTTTGTGCCACTTCATAGCTCTCAGCTGATGTGATACCAAGTAACTCTTTGCACAGATGGCTGGTGGAACCCATCCAACATCTGCAAAGTCCATCCCTGTTTTCTGTCCCAAACATTTTATTTGGAAATCTTGTTTGGCAAACTTCCTGAGACTCTGCCTAGCTGTTCAAAGTACATATTTCCGATCTATCTCATTTGGTCCTTCTGTAAAAGAAAGAGCCAGCAAAGTGCTTTCTTATTTGGCACAGAAATTACAGCCACAGACTGAAGCAATTTTTAGGTTCCTGGCCAAAAAATTACAAGAATTTTATCTAAGATGCTTCCATACCGGACTGTTTTACACGGCCCTCGCTAACATCTGAAGCCTCACTCATGACAGGATCTAAGCCCCCGATCTGTATCTACTGATAGCTTACCATTGCCAAAAGTTCCCTCTTGTTCTTATTTCCCTGGACATTTGTCCTAACTACTGTGGACACAGTTCTCATGTAGACTGGATGATGAGTTATTTAAGGAGCGTTCCCTGCTAGGACATGGCTCTGTCCATGTGATGATGAATGAACAGATTACTTCTGAATCAATTATCATCATCTTTTCTTTTTCCAGTAGTTCATGTGAAGAATTTTAAGCATTTAAAAAGCAAAATCAAAACCTTCCTCTATTTGGGGAGTTCCAAAGAGGTCACACCAATAATTAAATTCTAGGTAGAACCTATACAATTCTCCTACAGACTTTGACAGATAGGAAATTTTGGTCTCCCATTCCCAGAACATTACCTCAAATTTCTCCTCAATGTAAATCAGTTTCCCAGAACTTCAGCATTAAAAGGAAATGTTCTAATTGGCCTGGTCACAACTCCTCTTTGCTAAATTTCATTCACTTGTTATATAATTCCAAGACTAGGGAAGACAGCTATTTAAAATGTGCAAACACAACCTTCTCTTGAAGTGGTATTTTTGTCACTAGTCAATTTGTTTTACTTTGTCTCTCTCAACCTTCTTTTTTTAGCACAAATAACTCATTTATTTGGAAAGGTAGCAGTGTACAAAATTAGGAAAGGTCTAAAAGTGTTTTTTAAGTTGTAAAGTTTTTTCTAAAATTAATTCTTTGCAACACTAGCAACTAAGTTAATTGACAGGTGTGTATGATGACCTTATTTCCAAATTCCAGATGTCACTTTCCATTCTTTGAGAAACATTTCATAATATGTGCCTGTCACTTTACATCCAACTTGTCCAAGTCTGAACATTCTCTCACTGGCTCCCTTTCACCCACATCCCAATCCACTGCTAATCTCCGTAAATCTGCCTCACAGTGCCTCTTCTGTTATTCTCCCTTCTTTTACAACAGTCACCATGCTTTTGCAGCCCCAGCCAATTCATTCTTACGTGTTCCAGTTCATTCATTCAGCAAGGTGGGAGTACCTAATACAAGCAGTCTCTCTGCCTCTGGTCTTCCCAACACCCCCCCCAACTCTGGTCCTCTGCTGTCCTATGAATCCGTCAAATAACAATTCAAATGCAACCCCTTTGTACATTTTTTCTTATTCCCTCACTCACATGTGAGATCTTACTTCATTCTCTATAACATTTTTTTTGTTTCCCTCATCATACCACGAAGGAAACCCTGTCTCTGCCATTTACTAGCTATGTGGCTGTGGGCAGGTTATATAACCAACTAAAGCCTCAGTTTCTCCTTAAAATTAGATAATGCACATAAAATAGGCAGAACAATGCCTGTGAATATTCAAATTTTTATTTACTATATTAGTGTATGAGGCAGGGGCCTATAAATGTTGCAACATTCATATGTTGAAAAATAACCATTGTTTGGTATTTCCAAGGGGCTTTACACTAGGTTTACCTACTATCCCAGCTGGTGGGCCAGGCATCAAATTCTGAGCTAAATAGTCTGGAGCCATAGCACCTGTCTTTGTATCCTGACCATTGCCATGTACCAACTCAGCTGATTGATTGATTGATTGATTATTTATTTATTTACTAATAATAGAAAGTAAAGAAGGTAAAAATTTCTGTACCCCATAGACAGTTAAGATTAACCGAAAGTAAAATGCTTAGCAGATTGCCTGGCCCGCAGCAAGACCTCTATAAATGTAGCTTGTCATTGCATGAGATGTATTCCCAAATGCTCCTTGATCTAATTCTGGGTGGTAAAGAAAAGGACCATCAAAATGAACGCATAATTCACAACCTTCTAGAAGGGTTTCCTGAATGACACTGCACACAATCCCAGTCTATCATGTATCTTCCAGCCCAACTAAAAACTTCCAAACAATGTTGTCCATCCTATCACTTCCCAAACAGAGAGGGCAGTCCATCTTCTACATTGAGTGGGACGTCAGGCCCTCTTCCCAGCTTTTGCAGTGCTTCTAATCATCTCCCCCCATTCACCCCAAAGGATCTCCCTCATTTCATCCTTAAAATGCACCATTTATCCTCTAACACTTCAGTTACTGTCATCTCAAGTCCCTAAACTCAAAGAATTCAAAGAGAGTTTTTTCCCTAAGTTTAAGAAACTAGCCTCTTCCACAGACTTTTTGACTAACCTAGCCTCCAAAGATCATTCTACTGTTTACATATCTGAAGCATTTAGAGATTTTCCTGCACAATTTAAGTATTAATTACAAATTGTCTTACAGCACTTGCTATGTGTGTTTACCTCTTCAGAGATATTTTACTATCTTTTCTGCTTCCTGGCTCTTTCCTTTCAGACTAACCCATAGAGTTCTCTGGGCAGTCTTCCTGATCAGTTACAGTGACCAAGACAGTCGTCCTCCAACTGCCCTTGCTGTTTATTTCCCAGGCATGTTTATGCACCAGGAAGAACTCCATTCCTTCCAACTGTGTTTTTGCTGTGTCTTAGAATTAGTGACATCTTTATTCTACAGGCTGTGTTTCTTGATTGAGGCAGCACTACGTTGGGTGGAAGGAGTTTGGGGTTTGAATCTTAGTTTTGTCACATACTAACTATGTGACCTTGGACAAGTCACTTTTCTGAGCCTCAGTTTTGTTCAATATAAAAATAATAATACCCAGCTACCAGAACAGATATGAGGACTCTAAGAGATAAGTAACATAAACTGCCTGACAAATAATAGGGAATAAACTTTAGATACTTCACTCTTCAATTAATATTGTGAAAGTAAATAAAGGAAATGAAACCTTGTTTAAAACAGAATCACAAAGCCCTGAAGAGATAATATCTCACGCACATAATATCTCACGTGGGACTGCAGCCTGCATAACCATCAGGAAGAAAAAAGGACATTAATTAATCACATGGGAAGTTCATCTGCTTTTTTTTTAAAAAGGAGGAAGATCCCTCCTTGCCCCAGCAACAATGCATGAACAGTTGCTTGCAGCCAATGAGAACTTTATTCTTCTCCAATGAATTTTTGTTCAAAATAACCCTTCCCAATTTCCTCCTAAAACCTAATAAAAGCAAGCCTCCCTCCCTTGCTCTTTGGATTTGCCTATGGTTCTGCTGTAGCTTGCTTGCTCCAAATTGCAACTCCCTGCTATTCCCTAATAAAACGATTTTGCTGTTATTGCTGTAAAATAACTGGCTGTTTTACTTTTAAGGTTGACTGTATGGAACCATATTAGTAATACCAACAGTCTATCCTTACTTCATATATACACTAACACAATTATGGTACCTCTTTCTATAGATTTATGTTTACATTGAGTACTTATGCGCCACCTAACATCCCTCATCAAATAATTAATTCTTTAAGAGTAATATACATACTTATCTCAGTGTTTGTGAACTTAACTCAGTGCATTGTCATGAAACCTGTAGAAGCCAAAACATACTAGTTGTTTAGAGCTGAATAGCATTGGAAATCATCTTTCAAAGTAAACATTGGTCTCTTTTTCCCTTCACATTTAAGGAAATCGAAGGCCAAAGACTAAAAAGTCTCTTGGTTAAGAATAAAAGGCAGAGGTGTAGAACTACCATACACATGGCTTGCCTTCCAGTTTTTGAATTCTAGAAATATATCAAGATAGCAAGGCAGTGTTTTGCAAGATATCTAATGAAAATTTCCTCTAGAGCAATCACCGTTATTATGTCAAAATGAGTCTCAACTGAAATTACCTTCAAAGTTTTAAGAAGTCCCTTGGCAAACACTTGTTCTGGTTGGGTATATTCAGACTGTGGTTGAGAAATGAGTGGTCTAAAACTCAAGCTTGCTTTAAGCAGTTTTTGAATAGAAAAGTCACAATAAAATATAGAATTCTTAGGTTTAAAAGGAAAGCCAATTTAAACCTATTTTTTGCTTTCTTTTTTGAGGACCGTCTAAATTGGTCAACCTAGGCTGCCCATTGACAAGTCTGTTTCTAGCTGCAAATATTTTCCTCTTCCCAGAGAAACAATTTAACCTTCTGAGTCTGAGTTAGACACAGGGGTTAAACTACCGCTGTGGGGAGGATGCAGAGACAGAGGAAACTCAGAACTTTATTTGACTGAGATGACACTCTGTGACATACAGTGGTGAAGACAATTTCTACCCTCACGGATTTGTCTTTGAGTATAAAAGTTGTCTTAAAAAATCACAATTCTTACTGCTGATTTTTGGAAGATGGAGTTAGGGGATATTTTACTCTTTCCTCTTTAAACTCTTATTAGAAGACTGTTAAAAAGTTCTGATTCAGCAACTTCCCAAGTTAACTAGTCCTTTAGAAAGGTTTAAATGTCACCTCAACTCTGCATGACAGATTCATAATGTCTTCTGCTTGGAGAGCTAAACTTAACAGAAACTCAGTGAATAATGTCATATTAGTGATATTTCAGTTCAACAGTGAGAGTTTCTGCCTTACGTATAAAAACAAATCCTGGGATCAATTTTCCGGAGCTTTTTATTGTTTGATGGGACAATAAAACATGAAGTAATCACAGAAAAAGTGAGCTACCTTTTCTCCTTCTGGCAGGAAGATGTACCTCTAAATTTTTTCCTAAGTGACAAAGTGGACAAGAGCCTTCTTTCCTGTGCAGAAAGTGTCCAGTCCCTAGAAGTGGGGCAAGGGTTTCTACATGTTGTGAGAGAGGTTAAAAGGATATCTTTGGTCACAGAGTATTAACACTGACTGGCTTCCTATTAGCAAACCAAGTTTCTTCTTCTACTCCTCCTCTTCTACTCCTTCACCCTGGCTCTCTAATTTAATCCACCTGCATTGAGTTTGAGCAGGAGGGTTGGGGCAGGTGGGATGCATGTATTAAATAAGCACATAAAACTCTGCAGGAATTCTCTTAAAGATGAAAACTGTTCTGAACTTATAACTTTGTTTATTTTTACAGTAATTGTCCCCTTTGTTCATAAACTATTCTAGTAGAACTTTGCCATTATAATGATCACTCTACTGTAACACATATGTATAGCAGATGTTAGGTATCTCATATAATCCCCATACCTGTTCTGTGAGTGAGGTATTAATGTTTTTATATATGGGCAAAACTGAGGTGCAGAGAGGTTGAGTGACTTGCAAGGCCATACAGTTGGTCAGGAGCACAACCAACATTCAAACCCCAAACTCCATGATACGAGAGTCCATGCCCCTTCCACACAGTGTCATGCGCTCTCTGTAGAATACAGATGCCGCTTATTCTAAGCAGCAGAAAAACAATTGGAAAGGAGGGTGGAAGGAATGTGGTCCTTGTTTATATTTCCACTTTGTTCCTAAACCTCTTTAGTTTTCCTCACTACTTTATTTTCCTCATCTTTATTTTCCCCATTGAATAAATAAGAAGTTCAGCTCTTGAGGTACAAAATGGTGGCAAAGGTGTGCAGTTTGCTACTTAGTGGAATATGGGGGAAGCTCCTGAATAGCACATGATTCAAAAGAATACCTTCCATCATCTGCCATAGCCAGCCGCTGAAATACCAACGTTAGAGAGTCACTCCTTTGGATTAAGTGTGCTTTGTCTCTAAAAGTTGTCTTCAAACAAAGCAGTTTACCACATTATTTACAACTTTTTCTCAAAATTTATGTGCCCAATGTAATTAATCACAGAACACACAACTTTTAGTTGGTAATAAAGCAGCATGAAATGTTTGAACAAGCCTTTTGCAGCCAGAGAGTAGAACGGTGCTTCGGGAATGGAAAACTGAAAGGAGTAGAACACAGGAAGGGGCATGGTGCTATGTGGAAAGCAATCTTGGAGTACACCAGCCACTGGTTTAGGGTTGCATGAACCTGGGGGAAAGCGAGATGGGAAGACTTTCCGAATAGATTTAATTTCAGCTTGAATGTCAGGAAGTCTTCCCTGACTTACCACGACCAGATTGCAAGTCCCTGCTCTAAATATTTGTAAAGGCCTGTACCTCCCTTTATCAGAGCACATCTTAATTTGCTATCAGTGTCTGATTCCATCACTAGACAGAAGTTCCTCGAGAGCATTCATTCACTCATTCATTCATTCATTCACTCATTCATTCATTCAAGGAAGATTTCTAGTGCCAAGGTAAAGTTCAGGAGGGAAACTATATAGATTACATTCTTCAAATGGTTGGATTTTTTTCATTTTAGAAATTTGGAGGTCCTGTGTAGCTTGGTCCTGTTTTCCTACACAGGAAAACAACCAAATGCAAACTTCTACCTCAAGGGCCTGGGATTGAGTAGATAATATGTAGTCACCTGTCAGCAGAAGGCCAAGGACAGTTACTGGGAAAATAAGACAGGAAATAATAAATATATTTAAGAAATATTTTTGAGGTAAGACAAAACTTCTTAGAAGTTTTTAATTTTTGTTAGATTACTAAGAAAGTTTTCATAATCTCATTACTGACTCAAAAAGGTGCTGTTAGGTTCAAAATGTTCAAAGTGTGGTTCAAAGTGTGATTCAAAGTGTAGGAGACTTTGGGAATCCAAAGAAAGTAATAAAATACAGAAATGGAACATGTGAATGGAAGAATCATAAACTAATGGATTTTTGTGTATTGCTAAAATGCAAAAGAATACCAGATTAAGAAGCAACTTGACAATGATTATTTAGAACCAATTAGCAAAAGAAAAGTTAAGAAGCAAACAACAAAAGCACCTCATGCAGAAGATATTTTGAGAATTCGTCAGCATGAATTATAAAGTCACCTCTTAGTGCTGACCAGAGACATCCTGATAGGACATAAACCCCTGCTGGCCAGATTAGGTCACATGATCCCATAATGCCATTGTACTTAGTACTCAATAGGTAAATCAGCATAACCATCAGTAAATGCAAATAGGTTTGCTCAGAGGAAAGGTCATATGGAAATAACAACATGTGGACCAAAGCCCTGTGACCTGTCGCAGCTCTGAACTACAGCAGGGACTTAGGCTACTCACACAGGAATTCCAGGCTACTCACCACTCGCTATAATGCAAAGTGGAGGAGAAAGTGGGTGTCGTCGAGCCACAGACTCTGCTATTGGGGGAAGAGGGTTTGCTGACTGAAAGAAAGGCTTGCTGCAGGGTGGATTCACCTCTGAGGAGTCCCACAGGTGCAGACCTGACAGCCCTGAACTAGTTGTTTCTTCCTCTTTTAAATAAATCCTGCAGGGGTTACAAAGATGCTTGTCAGATTTCTATTTTACTTCCTTAAATAAACGTGCAATTTCAGTCTGCTATGAACTATTGAAATTGCCATTTTCTACATCCAAAATATGGTTGAATATGGGCAATTTGATATGATTCAGCCTGAGTGTTGAATGGTTGTGCAGATTTGGTACTACAATTTAACTATGGAAGGAAGCAAGAATTCAAATATGAACACTAAATGCCTCATTTTTTTTTCCAGAAAAGCCCTATTGGGTTAAAAGAGAAGGCAAATTCCTTTTAGCTGCAATTAGTGTTTGTGGAATAGCTAATCACACAGTGCTATGAAGTGTACACAATATACAGAAGAGATCAAGATTACCCTTGAGGAGTTTATCATCCGTATGTGAAGATTTGGCTAAATATAGAACAAAATAGTGTTTCCACTTTCTACACAGCAGACAAAAATGGCTGCATTGTAAAGTGCAACTAATCCTTCATAAACTATATTAATGCCCAGAAGTATTGCTTACTGACCTTATGTTATTTGTGCACACCTGCCCCATTCTGAAACACACACGTGCAGGTGCGTGCACACACACACCCCTCTAACTATATTAGATTTCTTTCCAGGGCTGGCTGCATAATTTACAGGAACATAAGAATTCCAAGATGGCAACAGAAGAGCCTTAACCTGGGGTCCTTCTAAGCCTGGAACCCTGTGTGGCCACCCAGGGTGCGTGCCCAGGAAGCCAACCTTGCTTCTTTCTATTTCTCAGGTATGCCAGCCTCATCCCCACACCAGGGCTTTGGTGCTTGCTATTCTCCCTGCTTGGAATTCTCTTCTCATGTCTGAGGTCTCAGCAAAAATGCTTCCTCCTTAGAGAGACCTTCCTTGACAATTCTGTCTATAAAAGCCTCTTTTGGGGGGGTCACTCTATATCTTGCTTCTGTTCCAATACTTTGCTTTGCTACCTTCTTACTAATTTATTTATTTACTCATTTATTGTTTTGTTTCTTCCCACTGTAAACCCCACAGTAGAAGTGAACTTTAATTCATTCACTTTCACTTGTTCATGTGGCTCCTCAAATATGCTTGGTATAGTAGATGTCCACTAAATATGCTTTGATGGATCAATGAACAGACCAGATTAACAATTATAATAGAATATGTCAATAATTATTAAGATATTAACCATTTATTAGAAAACTGAATGCAGCTATCATTTCCCCCCACAAAACTAATAATCACTTTAGAGTAGTTATGTAACAAAAAAAAATCAAAATAATTATAAAAGATGACAAAAACTAGGACTTTGATCCCTTGCAGGAACTGTTATCATTAAAATAACTTTGGTTGTATTGTCTAAAGCCTCTTGTAACATACTTACTTAATTATATCTTTTGAATTTAAGGGTCAAAGATAATGTCCCTCTAAGTCTCTGGACTTTGCTTTCATGGCTCAGTTGGTTCTAGCTAGAGAGTGGGCACTGCATGCAGATCACCTTTGTTGGTGATTTCATAGTTTCTAGCTACAACAAGAAATTAACAAAACGACTTATAAGCAGTGACTGTTGAAGACTTTCTACATATCCAATGAGATATGCAATGTAAGCTAAATAGGAGAGCATTTGCAATTTAAAATATAATTTTCCATAATGAAAATGTAAAGCAGTCGTTCCATTTTATTCAGCATGGCAGGTTAGGAATCCCCGTGAAGCCACATTGAAGCAACGAGTAGATTAATAATTTAATTTGGTTTAGAACTATGCAATGGGGCACTGCAACCTTTTATTCTGTAGCCAGCTGCTGACCCTAATACGGATGAACCAATTAGACATCTTTATTTAATTGTTGAGTGACCCATCTAAAACTCACTAGGAATTTTCATTTTAAACAGCACTCAACAGTCTAAAAGAATCCTAGTTATCCCCCTGGTGGAGGTGGGTGATTGGATGGAAGCTCACAAAGGAGCTCAGCAATCGGGGGCGGGGGTGGGGGGTACTGCAAGATCATTTTAGCCTGTGTTCTGTAAAAGAACATCTTAATATAATGAGCCTTTTTTCAGTCTCCCTTGGCAGAGCATCAGCCCTCTCAGATAACCCCACACAAAGCAAATACCATTTGTCTGAAGTTACATTTGCTCCTTGTTATCACAACTTATGCCACTTAATTCATTATTCAACGAATTCACTTTCTTGTTTATTAGATGCAAGGTAGCCGCTTATCCCTAAAGGCCATGTATGCAAAAGACTGCTTGTAATCCTGTCATTTCAAACCTCTCCAGGCTTTTACATTGCTTCAGGAATTAGGAGGAAAGGAGCAAACAATTTAGATTTATTCCTGATGATATTAAATCTGTACATGATAAAAGAAATAAGAAAGAAAGAAATGTTAACCTGAAATTGGTTGATTTGGTGAGTGGCTTTAGATGTTATCTTTACATGTAAAAGTTAGTACATACACTCGCTTCCCAGAATAAATACCTTGAATTATTCTTCCTACATTAAAGAGGAATAAATCAAATGCATTTTTTTTATACAGGATGCCTACAAAAAATGATATATCTTATCAACTTCAATTCAAAGATGCAGGCCAGCTCGACAATTTACATGCTGAAAACAGATATTAAACATACTTTAAAATTTGATATCTGTTGCGTCGAGGCTTTTGGGCCCCACTCTTTAAGTATATTTAATGTTAGATTAAAACACATTGAAAATGGTTTTTAATTCTTTCAATATGGGTATTTCAAGACTCCTTTTGGTTGTCAGTAACAGGATGTGATAAATATATTCTGAACAATACAGAACAGTACAACTATTTGAACTCTTCACACAATATAATATAATGGTCAGAGATATTTTAATTTGATTTGGTAATCTTATGCTATTAAAATCATTAAAATGTAAATGAATTGCCACATTAAACAACTTTCACTCTGCTCTTAGCACAATTAATATTGTATAAAATTATCTGCATAATTATACACAGAATGTTTACATAAAACATCTGGGCAAAAGCTACAGATCAGAGGCTGAGTGTAAAATATTTTAAGCTGTGGGCTGAAGTCTTCTAAATTTGGAAATCTAAGTGGCTTTTTAGTATTGGTGCTTTCTGTGACTGTAAACAGTTCTAAATTTCATGCTTTACTTATTTAAATGCTATACTTATTTCGTAAATTCTTGTAAATATATAGATATATAACATATCTAGACAATGTATTTTAAATTTGCATGAATTATTCACAAACTAACAGGCGTTTGTTTTCTTCAATTAATTGACATTATGAGCTATTTGAGATTCAACATTAGTTCATCAACAAAAGCCACAGAGAACATCTGAATGCAGCATAGCATACACACATATGCCTAGGACAAAAGACTTAATGTCTCTAGAAAAATAGAAACCACTTAATAGGGGTCCCCATTTTGTGAACAGAGTTGTGACTAATAAAATAATGTGTCCCAAATTACCTGCAACTATCCTAAGGAAGGAAATACACTTGAAAACTCACATACCTACTAACTATGGATTCTATTGTAATTATCACCATTCTTCCAAAGCATCACTCATATTAATACAGTGATGAACAAATTGATTCGCTTGAATAATTAACCTTTACTACAGCATAATTACCTTAAGTAGAGATTAATGTTTTCTATTCAGCTTAAAATATAAACCTACAAGAGAAATCACAGTCACTAAATATACTACAAAAATCAATTGTTTCCTGCCACTCTGAGGAATTAATATCTACAGTGAAGTTGTGCAGTATTTTTAAAAGCTTATGTTCATCTGCCTATGCCATTAAACAAAAACGGCAAAACAGAGCAAAACGAAATTAATAAAGTGGTCATAAAATACAACTTTTTGTTGATATCTTAGATATATAACTTTATTCATTATTGCACAACTCTTGGTTTTTTTTTTTTTACATGTGGGAGATTTAAAAAGTCACCCAGTGATTTTTATAGTGCAACCGTATGCTAGATAAAGATATTTAAGCTGTCAGTATAAACTGCTTCTGTTTTCATTTTGCATTTAATTTCAATGCCAGACTCAAGGCATAAATTTTTCATCACCTGCAATGCTATGAATAAAAGATTAAAAAAAGAACTGAGAAGAAATTCTAACACATGCGGTTCATACAGCACATTGTGCAGACACAGTATTTATAACTAGATGTTTAATTTCCATCTTTTTTTTTACGTCAGGAACATTATTATTTGAGTTAATACATTACGGAGCTAATTTCCAGCATTTAGCTTTGCAGAATTCAAGTTTACCTAGTTTGGGCCAAATAGGCCATTTATTCCACTTGGAACCTGAAGTATACAACCTAAGATTTACATGCTACTTTGTTAGCACTGCAGGATTCTATTACTCTTGTATTTTTAGAAAGGGAATATTTCAAAATCATATATTTTTTGTTTTATTCCATGAAATAGCACATATATTAACCTTGCCTGAAAGTTCAAAGAACTAAGAATTACAGAAATGGTCCCACCTAAACTCAGTTCCTCATTAAGTCTTGCTTCGTGATCTCAGCGGAAGGATATAATCAATCCCGAGAGGAGAAGTTATGAGCTCAGGGTTGAGGCTTTTTTGTTTAGTACTTAGGACTGTTTTCTGTAGCACAATGTATCTTCATTGTTACTTTATTAGCCACTGAAGGACATAGAGACCAGAACAATTTCTAATTCTTGTCAATAAGAGTCTTAGTGAGCAAGAGATGCACAAGAGCCCTTTCTAATCTCATCGGGAGGAGCTGGGGCTTATTAGCCTTGTCACTCTCAAACTTCACTTTCTTATAGTGCTCAAGAACCTACCAATGACTCCAGGCCTGTCGGGGACAGAAAGAGTTAGTCCCTTGGATGTTAGTGATATCTAATAATGTCTAGCTTATTATCTTTGGCTCTAATTGCTCACACTATTTTTTTATGGTTATTGAAATTAAATCTAGGAAAAGCTTTGGGAAAAAATGGACCAAACCATGTTCAAATATATTATTATCAATGTGGTATCCAATTAGCTTAGTTGGTTAGCTGATAGTGCTAATGAGACCTAGGTTAGCTGATAGTGCTAATGAGACCCAGGTCATTGGTTCAATTCCAGGGGGACCAGTTATATTTACTTTGTTCTGTGGTCACAAATGAATACCTCATCTTATCCAGCTTGTCTTAAGTGCTATTAGTCACCAAAATAGCCAAATAAGAGAGTATTGATCGATTGGTGCACATTCATCCCTCCAACTAGGCTCTAGAGGGCATCAGTATTATCTTTTTGCAAATATCTTACAAAAATTAGTATTTTCATATAAAACCTTTTTTCCCTTCTTGGTTATGACTGCAAAGCAAGCACTTTATATCTCCAAAACATTTAATGAGCTTTAATTAACTAGACTTCATAACATCTCTATGATGTTGGCAAGTTTAATTAAGCTCACTTTACAGATCATAAAGCTCAAAACTGAGAGGTTCAGTCACTTGTCTGAGGTCACATTAAATGTCAGGGGCATTTCTCAGACGAGAGTCCCTGTCTTCTATATCTCATTCCATCGAGGTACCCATGAGACTGCTCTGCCTCTGGCCTGAAGTCACACTTGTATGTCACTATATTATCACATTATTGTTCATTATGCTAGAAGACACAAGCTTAGTGAAAAGGCATGTGACTCACGGGGTACAGATTATCTCCCTTTAAGCAACAAAAATGTGTATAAATTTGGATTTATAAATAGATAAATCAGAGGGCATGATGTCTCATACAGTCTATGCTATTCATGCCCTACCTTTCCAACTAGACAGTAAGCACAGGGACCAAACCATGTTTTAAATCTCTTTGAATTCATATTCATAGGTATTAGTAAATATTTATTCATTACAATGACATGTGATTGAAGGGGAATAGGAGAATATAAGACTTTATACCCTATGGGAATGGTAAATAGGTGATGAGATAAGCTTCTTGATGTTGGGCAAAAATGGATTTTTTGTATTGAGCCTCTCTAATTATAGCAATTCTAGTTTGATATATTATATGCAGAAGCTTTATAAGAAAACCTAACACATATCCTGGATACTAAGCATTAGGAGGATCTACAGAGATAATACACTTAAGGAAAATCTTTGCAAACAGTAGAATGCTTGAACAGCAGAGTAGGAAGAGGCAGCTTGACGCAGTTATGGGAGGTGGAGACCTCACCATGTGACCTAGTGGCATCCTGCCCATGAGGAAGAGGTGTGTGAAAAAAAGTCATTGCTCAAAAAAAAAAAAAAGTCGTTGCTCATTATTGTAGAGGCAAACAACTGATGGCAGGGTGGGAGAGGAGAAGTAAACATATTTTTATTTTTTAAAATTATTATTCATAAGATGATTCTGCATTGTACTTTTCTCATGCTTGAATCTTTGGATAAAATGGATTTACCTAGAACATTTCAGAAATATGGCCATTTTGTGAAAGTACACCTGTATAGATTTTTCCTCCCTGAGTTATTGACTTGGATTTGATTCTCTTAGTAAAGGATCAAGTCAAGAACTATTGGGATTGTTTTATAAAATAAGGAGCTATTTTGGAAATAGGTTTTAACACCTATACAATCCGTAAAGGAAATGGCCGCCTCAGCAGCAAACTCAAGGCATAACATGCATGCTTCCCAGACATGGGCCAATCCGAGTTAGTCATTTTGATGCAGTCATCCCTACCTGTCCATCTCTCTCACCATTGAACCTCTGGGTATTGGGACCTCAAAAAAAAAAAACCTTCTGAAATTTATGAGCTGATCTTATCACTAACTTTTGTAGTGGTTAGGGATAATCACTCTATTTTTTCTTATATATGAATAGTCTGCACAAACCATTAGAAAGTATAAGTGCAAATTTCAGTATGGTCAATACAGTTCAATTTTCATCTTTTGATTTTTAAGATATTAATGAATTAGTGTTCTATGTCATTTGAGCTTTGATGATAATTTGCCTCTTTAAATGTATGAGAAAATGTACTGGGCACCAGTATTTCAGGGATGGTCTCTTACCACCAGATTAGTGTTTATTGACATAGGAGGCTCTCAGGGTCCATGAACCTCCTTAAATTATATGCAAATTTGGGGGAGTATATGCATAGGTTGCATGTTTCTAAGCAGAAGGCTTTTCTTAGAACTTCAAAGGAATTCCTGTTTCCAAAAGAAAAAGAGGGTATGAATCACTACTCTAGATCTGTAGCTTGTATTTGTTTGTAAGAAATTAATATTCATCTCTGTAATAATTAAAGATCTATTTATACAAATTTAGTTCAACATAATTTCCTTATGAATTAGTGGGATATTTAAATTAGTGAAAAATGCTGTATTTTGTTTCTAACAAGGAAAAAGAAAGGAAAGGGACACACATCAAAACTAAAAATTTACACTAATTATAGTGTTTCTAGATTGAGCATTGGGAAAGATTAACAGGGGCAGTTAGAGAAACCTCTTTCCATGAGATACCTGAGATGAAAATAAATCCTCTTTCTAAGAGCAGGAGGTGTAGTTCTTCCTAGGAAGGAATATGCTAGATTAGAGATCGTGGGGTCGTTTACAAGTCTGTGATCCCTTTGCTATGTGCTTCTGAGAGATGTAAATTAACTATTTTTATTCATTGTCAATCAAACACATCATACACACACTATGTTTAACTAACCTGTTTTTTTAAAAAAGGAAACCTATTTTGAACCAAAACATCCCCATCACACACACAAACACAGACACAGGGGGTGAAATGATAGAAAACTGGGTTCTGTTTAGATTTGTGCCATCAGCTCACTGAGTTCTCAAAAGCAAGTTAATCTTGCCCAAACCTTTTATTTTTTTCTTTCCTCCCAATTGCGTTAAATACAAAAAGTTGGATTTGAGATAAATTAAATGTTTCTCAGCCCATCTAATCTTACTGAAGCAAAAAAAAGTCTTCATTCTATCCCAGGTCAATGCAAACAGAATGACCAGGGAAGGGCACTGGGAATACATAGTCTAAGTAGTGATCCGTGTGACTCTGAGGGTCACACAAGTTAAGGAAATCTGAAAGACTGCATATTGTTAGTCCTTTAAGATTTTGCATTTTGGCTAGTTTGCATATAGTTCCTTCCTTCTGAAGATTTCAATTGCCTAAAATCAATTTTACTTGAAGGCTGCGAGAATACATTTCTAATCACGAAGTTAATTGTTGGTGAGTATTCAACACAGCATTCAAAGAGTTAATTCAAAATTCCACTGTCAAGAAATGTAAAGGAATAGAAGGAAACATGTGTTTGATATTAAAAATAACAACTTTCTATATCAGCCTTTAAAAATCAGTACTGATTTCAAAAGGCATTGATAAGCACAGCGTTGGCATACTTTTTCAGTCATGCTCTTAGGAAACATTCATTTAATATGCTCTTCTGAATAACTGGTCCTATTTGGATCTTCAAAAAAAAAAAAAGCTTTTAATTCAAAAGGAGGAAGGGCATGGTATTGGTAGAAAATTGTAAAAGGTTTATGAGGGTTTTTTTTTTTTTGATTAACAAAACTGAGAGCCAAGACACCTTCTGTTTCTAATCATGTTTCTATTAACTTGGATTTTTCCCCCAACCTGAAAATGTGGGGTGAAATCTTATACTTAGTTCTATGGAGGCATTTGTCCATATAATAATATATTACATTTGATCACTTAAAGAACAGATCTATGACCAAAAACATTGTTAACAATGAGCATTTCACCTTGGATTTTGTTTTATTCTAATAACATTACAATACATTTAAGACAATGCACACGCACATATAAAGGAGGAAAAGCAAAGAGAACAACACATGGACTGACATACATGAATGTTTCCTAATCAACAGTAGGTGACTTTAGGTTTAGGGCACTGAAAAGTGATTGCTTAAACTAAGCTTCAAGGCAGTATCAGTAGTGTGAGGAGTGACCTAATAGTGAGAAGAGAACTTCCTTAGGTTTCTACAAGGTAATGCCCAAACCTACTCATATATTTCTAGATTTTTCTTTATGCTGAAAATACTACAGAATGGCTGTATTATTGCACATCAGTGGGCACTGAATGATGAAAAGGGGGCCATGCGGCATTTTGGTGCAATCTCTCACTACTCAACGGGCAGCTCCATGCTGCTCAACAGTTCATTCCATTATTATATAAGGTAAAAAACTAAATTGTTAATGTAATTCAACTGCCCCTTTTGTAAAGTATGTAGACTTACTTTTCCCATTTGGTTGACTCCAGGAAGTAACTTTAAATTTTGTTAGGTAGCTAAGTGTATGTGAACAATTTTAAAAAAAGAATTCCTACAGATACAGATTTGACACATGAACTTTCTTCTCAATTTTGTGTGCCAACTTATTTAAATTAGTAAGATTGAACTAACTTTTGCCTTCAGACTATTATTTTATCTATAACAGAAAAGCATGGCTCTACTTTCTTCACAATAATATTTTATGCCTCAAATTCGACATTCATACTTTTAGTGAATCTAAATTGATCATCGTCTCAATCATTTGTAAGCCTGTATGCAACTTATAAGTAAGGTGAAGCTTAGAATGCCCTCAGTCAGGATGCAAAATCACTCATGAAACACACAGTGTATTTTGCAATACTGCTATTAAACAATCACCAAAGTTTCAGGGTAACTTTAAATGTTTTCTGGTGCTTTCTGCATTGCTGTGTAGCAGTATTCCCATCTATGATGTATTAGCCAACTAATGACTCAATGTTTTATACTGCTGAGCATATATGTTTGAATTTTTTGAAGTTTCTATTGCACAATAAATTATGTTTAAACACAATTTTTGGGGTAGTTCATTTATTTAAGTGACCCCAAAACCTTGGAGAAGATTAAATTAAAAGTAAAGTTTGTGTCTGCTTCATTTTTAATAGTTTTCTGGTGCCTTTATTCTATGGTAATCTAATTTACATTATCATTAATATATATCATGTAAATATATGATTACCATGCATAATTTTTCTAAGCAGTAGCATTACTATTATCTTATATTTATAATCATTTATTCATTTCAAGTCACCCAGCACAATATTAATGGGGTATGTAGTTAGATATCCTAATTTGTTCTTGTGACTTATAATTAGTTCAATATAAAGTATTTTGAAGTTTATAAAAATTATTTTTGTGTTACATGCATGTCCATATGTATAAAACTCAAAGATTTTCTTTCTTTAATAATATACTATAATAAGGTTACAAGTGCATTGAAATTCATCTTGTTAGAATGGTAGTAATATATCCCACCAGGACTACTGTTCCTAGTAGCAATTTAAAATAATTATTGTGAGACTTGATGCTAGACATCAGGTTTGCAATAGAATTACAATGAGGGAAGTGTATTAGAGACAAAACATTGCTGGAAGAAAACTTCATAATGGCGCAATTTGGAACTAAGCCTCAATTTTACAGTAATAGATTCTCTTTATGATGGCACAAAGGAGTGAATGCACTTAGCAAATTTAAATCTATTATTAGTCACACTTTGTGGATAGCTGTGCGAAAAGGAGAAAAGAAATTAGCTTTTTAAGTATGTTCTTATATAAAGCAGGTTCCAGTAAGAACAGTCTTATATAAAATCTCCTTGTTACGGTTCAGAAGCACCGTCAGTCTTTATAATAGCAGGGAGTTGTCCAGGTTTAAAAGTCTTTCCAAAATACTTCTGGAGGTCTCTAATTTCAAATTGTAAGTTTCTGAAGTCAGAATATATTCAATGTAAGTATATTTCTTATTTACAGAAATACATTACAGCACAAGAAAGACAGAGTTAATTTGGTCTCTGCCGCTTACTGTAATCTCTCTCCTTGAATGAAGAGGTGTTTGTAGTTCACGCTGGTACTATACCTGACTTTAATGTGATTTCAATTACAGTAAGAGAACTCAGCAGCATTCAGCTGGTATGATTTGTCGCTCGTCCATGTAAAAGGAGTTTCAATGGGCAATTTTGCAAAGGAAACCAACAGCAAGAATTAGGTAGGCATTTTTACTCTAAAATCAAAATATTAAAATCCAAGCTTCCATTTTCAAGTTAAGTAAAATGTTATATATTTTTTAAATTATGATTCATTTTTTCTATCTCTTCTTAAAATAATACTGAGAACATTTGATAAGAGCACAATTAAGTTTTAAAATCACATACAACAATTTCATAATATTATTGACTGAATACATAGGGATGCAGATGTAATCCTTAAGAGTTATTAAACAAAGTTCTTATCTGAGATGATTAACATAATTATTTATCTGTGAAAAGCAGTAGAATAACCCAGTGGAACTGGGATAAGTTAACCATATATACAAATTAATATTGGTAGGTTGATAGGATAAGAAAGCAAGGACCGACAGTGGTCACCTGTAAAATAAAGTTCTAGGCAGCTTAAACAGGGCAGGTAAAAAAAAAATAGTCCAAGGGAATAATTTTTAAAAAAACATTCTCTCATAAATTTCCACATTTACTGCTCATATTCACATTTAACATTGCTTTCCTATGATTCTGTTTTGCTTTTGTAGCTGCCTATTGCTGCATTTATTTAATAATTTGAGTACACTTTTATCCTGCTGGGATCCAGTTAGTAGTTTATACATAGGCTCAGCTCTGCCAACACCAAGTTAATGTGTAAAATATATACTTTCTTTCCTTTACTTCAAAAACATCACCCTCTTCCAGGTCTTCTCCCTCTTCTCAGTCTATAGTAGGCAGTTATACTTCAGCACTATGTCATATTTCACCCACTGCATCCTGGGTGGTCTCATCCATTTTCAGAGTTTCAGTTAGCATCTACTTGCTGATGACTCACATCTGTCTTTATACTGAAGTCCAGACCCATACACTGAGTATCTACTTCAGACATTACACAGGAGCCTCAACCTCCAAGTGCCCCAAGCTGAAGTTGGCTTCTACAGTCTCCCTGAAACCGAATACTATATTCTTCCCTGGGTGTTCATCGTAGTGAACCATCTACTCAGTTGCCCAAGCTAGAAACCTTTGTCTCATTCCTGAAACATACTTCTTCCCTCTCCCATATCCAACCAATCTCCAAGCTCAGAAGCTTTTACCTCCTATTTCACAAACGTGTTCATTTTCACCTATTCCCACTACCACTTTCCTAGTTCAGAAAATCATCATTTCTTTATAGAATGATCCTAACAACCTCCTGTTTGGTTTTACCTCACTCTGGTTGATCTATTTTCTATGTTACAGAAGGAAGATCCTTCCAAACCATTTTTCAAAATTGGTAAAAGACCCTTTGCCTATTTTTAAATTGGATTGTTTGTCTTCATAGTGTGAAGTCATATGAGTTCTTTATATATTTTGGAGATCAAACCCTTGTCCATGATATCATTGACAAATATATTTTCCCATAGGATGGGTTCCCTTTTCATTTTGCTGATATTTTCTTTAGCCATGCAGAAGCTTTTTAATTTGATGAAGTCACATTTGTTTATTCTTTCCTTTATGTCCCTTGTTCTAGAGGACATATCAGTGAAAATATTGCTGTGTGGAATATCTAAAAATTTTCAGCCTATGTTCCCCTCTAGGACTTTTATGGTGTCATGACTTGTATTTAAGTCTTCTATTCATCTTGAGTTTATTTTTGTGTATGGTGTAAGTTGGTGGTCAAGTTTCATTTTTCTGCATGTAGCTGTCTGGGTCTCCCAAAACCATTTGTTGAAGAAGCTATTTTTACTCCATTTTATGCTCCTGCCCCTTTGTCAAATATTAATTGACCACACAGACATGGGTGTACTTCTGGGCTCTCTATTCTGTTCCATTGGTTTGTGTGTCTGTTCTTATGCCAGCATCAGACTGTTTTGATTACAGTCAGACACTTCCCCAAGGAGGATATACAGAGGACCCAGAGAGCTATGAAAGGATGCTCAGCATCACTAGCCATCAGAGAGATGCAAATTAAAACCACAATGAGACACCACTTTATACCGGTCAGAGTGGCCATTATTAATAAATCAACAAACATCGAGTGCTAGAGAGGTTGTGGAGAAAAGGGAACCCTTGTGCACTTCTGGGAATGCACAGTGGTGCAGCCACTGTGGAAAACAGTATGGAATTTCCTCAAAAAACTAAAAATGTTACTGGCTTTTGACCCAGCAATTTCACTCCTGTGATTATATCCTAAGAATCTTGAAATACCAATCAAAAGAACATATATTTACCCCAATGTCCACAGTGGTGCAATTTACAACAGCCAAGTGCTGGAAGCAACCTAAGCATCCATCAATAAATGAGTGGATCAAAAAACTGTGCCACATTTACACAATGGAATACTACACAGCAGAAGGAAAGAAGTAACTCTTAGCCTTCATGACAGCATGAATGAAACTGGAGAGCATTATGCTAAGTGAAATGGGCCAGGCAGTGAAAGACAAATACCATGTGATCTCACCTATAAGTAGAACCTAATTAACAAAACAAGCAAGCGAGTAAAATAGAATCAGAGACGTGGAAATAAAGAACAAACTGACAGTAATCACAGGAGAGAGGGGAGGGGATAATGGGGGAAAGAAGGGGAAGGGTGCTCAAGGAACCTGGACAAAGACAATGGGGGTGTACGGTGGAGGAGAATAATGGGGGGGGAATGGGGACAACTGTAATTGAACAATAAAATAAAAAAATAGTAAAAGAGAAGATTGATCAATATGAGTATCTAAATTAAAAAAAATCTCTTGAGTAAGATAACCAAATAAAATAAAAATATAAATCATTAACTGAGAAAAATAGTTGCAATGTATAGAATAAACAATGTTCCTAATCAATAAAGCTTCTCATAAATGTGTATCTAAAAGAAATATGAGCAAAGTACATAAGCAGCAAATATGCATAAAAACAAAACAGGTTTTAAGAATCCAAAAATATGCTTAACCTCACTCACTGTAAAGGAATGCAAATTAAAATTAGATATCATTTTTTACTTATCAGATTGAGAAAAATATTAAAATTTGAGTGTGTGAGGAAAATAAGTCCTATCATACACTATTGATGGCCATATAAACTAGCAAAACCTCTTTGGAGGAAAATTTGGAATATCTATTAAAATTTAAACATTTTTATTTATTAAAAATTTTAAATAAGTTTCCTTTAATTAGACATTACTACTCCTAGAAACATGTCGTTCAGAAGCATTGATATATCTACACAAAGATAAATAACTGAGGGAGCTTATTATAGCATCAGTAGTGTTTGGCTAAGTATTATATAAAATCCATATTCTGAAGTATTAAGCTATAGTTAAAAAGAATAAGATAAATTTCACCAGGTCATTTGAAAAATTCTCCATGTTACACTGGCAAGTAGAAAAAGGTGCAGAACAGTTTGTATAGTGTGCTCTTATTTGTGTAAAAAAAGATATATATGTGTGTATGCATAAATAGAAATTCTTTGAAACACTGCATATGAGATGTTCACAGCAGTTGCCATTGGGGAACACTTTTAGGCTGGTACACATGCTAGTTTTTCAATAATTAAAAACAGCTATGTATAACCATTACAAACATTGCCATGCCATTCTCACCTGAAAAAAAATAATGTCTCCTAATTACCATTGGGATAACATTCAAGTTCCTTAACAAAGCTTATGTGACACTTAAAACTGGGACTAAGCCTCATAGTGACCCTTTCTCTTATTACCCGCTTTTCTCAAACTCCGCGTCTGGTCACAATGGACATCTCAGTTCCTCAAAGGCACTTGGAGCAGTTCCTTCTACATTCTTCACCTTTTCCTAGCTACACCTTCATGCTTCAGAACTCGGCTTGAAAGTCTCTTTAGCCAGGAAGGCTTCTCTGATCTCCCTATCTCTATTTTTAGCACTTAACACACTTAACATGTAACAGTTCATCTTTTCTTCCACTAGACTGCAAGCTCCATGAGGACAGGCACCATGCCTCTCTCGCTCACAATTAAAATCTCAGGGATTAACATAATGCCTGG
The DNA here is from genome assembly GCF_004126475.2 of Phyllostomus discolor. Taxonomy (NCBI): domain Eukaryota; kingdom Metazoa; phylum Chordata; class Mammalia; order Chiroptera; family Phyllostomidae; genus Phyllostomus; species Phyllostomus discolor. The sequence continues at coordinate 60,929,476 of NC_040905.2, forward strand.
TCTTTGAATAAGTGGATGTGTATAAGAAGAATGAATTAAAAGAGATTATATTCATATTTACTTATTAATTTAAGGATTGCTAAGTAGCTATAATTTGGCTGATCTTTAGTAGTGATTTTGGAAATAAAAGAGAAAATAAATAATGAGCTGAAAATGGGTAGCATGTTTGGGGTGTAAAAACACACAATTGCTCAGAATACTTACAACCATATAACAATAGCAAAGAAACATCTAAAATTGATCAAGGGGTTAAAAAAAAGGTATGGAATATGTAAATGAACACAATGGGAAGAGATAGATAAGGGTAGATTTCTTGGTGAATGTGAGGTTTTAACTTAGCCTTTAATGAAGTAATAATGTGAAATAGAGGTGAAGGGCTTTCTAAGTTGAGGGCAAGAATGTAAACAAGAGAATCAGGGGACTGGGGGATGCAGTTCCTCAACACAGGTGTTTCATTTCTGGCCAAAGGAAGACTCAACCTTCTCCTCTCTGTGACTCTGTAAGGACTCCATCTCAGATCTCATCTAGAGTGGCTATGCTCTCTGGAAATGGACATGGGGAAACACACTAGAGGTAATTCTCTGTAGCTCTGTGTGTAATACCTTGAGATGCCTTGAGACGTTATTGCTAGAGTTTTACATGGTGCCTGAACCTGTCCAACTTTCAGGAAAGTATTATTGAGTTCTAGACCACTAGTGCTTCAGAAATCTTAAAAGAAATATGAAAAGTAAGATATCCAATCAGAGAAAATAGCATAGGAAGACTTGCTTGTCTTTCTCATCCAGCTGCCATAATACCAATAGCCTCTGGCTCATTTTTCCCCCTTCCGTCCCGGTACCCAAGTCCTCAAAGATATCTTCTATCAACGGTCTGTCATATTGGTCCTTTTCATTCCATCTCCACTGCTGCCATTTGTAGGTGCTCATCACTTCTTATCTGGAGAACTTCTTGACTTTTAACTTCATTCTTTCCTACTTAAGATATATTTTTTCCCCCACGTCTGCCAGAATATATTCCTGTGCTTGGCACTCGTTCCCACTCCATATGTTGTTCCCATTTCTTCAACAATCACCTGTACACTAACAACTCCCACATTTATGTTTTAGTCCCGAGCTTTCTACTGAGTTTCCAAGAGGAAACTCAATATATTCCCAAACAAACTTGTTCTCCTTCCCCAAGAGCTTTTTCTCCACACGTTTCATCTTCTTAATGCCATTACCTTGCTCTGACTGGGTCAAGCTATAAGCACTATTTTTTTTGCTTTTCCCACAATTACTTAAAGTATTTTACTAATTCTTCTTCCAAAGCTTTCCCAAATTGTTCCCTTTTCATGCCTGCTACACTGTAGGAATTCCAGTTCTCAGAAGTCTCTAGTCTTTAGTTTTCCAGGACTGTAGTACCTCCCTCTCTAGACAATCTGCTGATCTGCTGACAGCCTCATAGTAAGTCTCCAAAGCCTTTTCAGAGCGTAGGTTATGGGATTATGCTCCCTGAATCCAGTTGACATTCCAGTCTCACTTTCAACCACACTTCCCTTGTTTCCTACTTTCTCATAATGAACCACATTCTCTATTTTTAAATAGTGCCAGTTTTTTCCATATCTCTGTCTGTGCCTTTCTTTGCTAATGCAATTTCCTTAGTCCAGCATATGTCTTCCCTTTTTCTAGCTGGCCAACTCGTATAACTCTTTTTGTTTTATCTCATAAGTCATCTCTCACATGCAGTTTTTTTCTCTTTGCCCCCAAGTTGAATTAGTTGATTGCTCACTAGCATTCTGATAACACAATCAAGGACATGTATAACAATGTGTTGTGACCAGCTGTTTAGGACAGTCACTACTATGTGATCAAGCACAAAGCTGGTTCACTTGCTAAATTAGGAGTTTCATGGTGAAAATATGAGTTTTGTCTCCTCCAGGGCCTTGCACAGTCTTTGCTACCTGCTAATCACTTCATACATGTGTGTGCAATGAATGAATGAATCAATGTGTGTGGAATAAACAATGCCTACTATTGCTCTGTTTTTCTCCATCAAAGTTAACTTTGTGGGAATAGCAGTTGAAGGACTCAAATTGTCTGTTCCTTCCCCAATATTACTTATTTTTCATGCCTCAGAAACAGTGTTCTGTGTCTCATGTGGGTTGTAAATATCCTTTATTTGCATTTATATCTACCATTTTTTTCAGACCATAAGATGTACCTAGATTTTAGAAGAGGAAAATAGGGGAAAAATTTTTGAAGCAAAAATGTGGTAAAATATTTAATAACATAAATAACATAATATTTCCCCCATGTAAATGTAAACAGAACTCAACAGCAGCATTAACAACCATTATGCCTCCCAAATTTGGGGGGGAGGGTGTGCATCTTATAGAATGAAAAATACAATATTCCTGAACTTCTGCTTCCCTATTTCTCCTACTTGAAAAGGGTTCTACCTCTCCTACCTGTATAAAGTTTCTAAGTATGTCTCTTTCAACTTAGAAGGTTGTGTACTAGTTTGCAGTCTCCTAGTTCCACACCATATTTATGACATGATTCATCACATAGTTTATTATGCACACACACACTTGTATATATTTTCTAAAGTATGAACCATATGAAATTGACAATATTCAAACCTTTTGCATCTATAAAAATGGTAATTTCATTTGGCTTTACTCAATTATAAACTTTTTGAAGACAAGCTACTATGTTATAAAAGTTTTTGTGTTTTTCTTGGGTACAACTCTATGCAGACAGTAGGCCAGAGGTTTTCAAAGTGAGCTTTGTGGACCCCAATGGGCCCCAAAGATCCTTTTATGAGTCACTAAATATCAAAATAATTTTCATAATAATACTAAAATATTATTTGCCTTTTCACTGTGTTGAAATTTGCATCAATGGTACAAAAGCAATGGTAAGTAAAGTGACTTTGCACAAACCAATGCAGGAGCACAAAACTCTACTAGTGCTCATTGTATTCTTCATTGCTATGCACTTGTATTGAAAAAAAAAAAAAAAGCCAGTCTGACTTAGGGATGCCCTTGAGGAATGAGTAAAAATAATCAATTTTATTAAATCAAGACCCTCAAGTACACATCAATTTAATATTCTGTGTTATGAAATGGGAAGTGCATGTAAAGCACCCCCACTGTGGACGGGAGAGCAATGGTTGCTCTGAGGAGCACTTGTGTGATAGAGTTGCAGGCTCAACTAGCCACCTTTGTCACAGAACACCATTTTTACTTGAAAGAACAATGGATGGGTATCTGGTAGATATCTTCTCAAAAATGGACAAAGTGAGATAGCTATTTCAAGAAAAGCAACCGACAGTATTTGTTGCCAATGATAAAATTCAAACATTTAAGCAAAATCAGAATTTTGGAAAATTGTGTCTGCCACCATAAGCTTGACAGCTCCCTAATATTTAATGATTTTCTGATGAGGTCAGAGGTGATATTAACAATTATAATTTTTGATATTGTATAGAGAAAAGTGTCAACATTTAAAAATCTGTATAACTCAGCAAACAATTTTTTCCCAAATGAGCAATGCATGAAGTTACTAAATGTGACATATCCATTTGAAGTCCAAGATATAGTTTCAGATTTACAATGCAGCTAAACTTTAAGAAGCCACCACTTGGTGAGGTTTGGTATAGTATTAAAAAGAATATCCACAATTATCTGAAGTGGTTAAAAAAATATTCATATGTATCTGTGTGAGGTGAGATTTTTTTCCATTTACTTCAAAGCAAAGCAATATATCAAAACAAAATTCAATGCAGAAGCAGTTATAAGAGTCCATCTGTGTTAAGCCAGACATTAAAGAAATCTGCAAAAATGTAAAGCAATGCCACTTTCATCACCATTTTTTCAAATACAGTTTCATAAAACCTGTTAGGTTAATATGTATTGGTTTGTTATTTTCAAGAGAACTAACAAGTATTTTAAACACTTCTCAGTAATTCCTAATATAGTAAGTATTAGTAAATATAATCCACATAAACAAAAGCTCTTTGGGGTTTCCAGTAATTTTTAAGGCCAGAAAAGTGTCCAGAGATCAAACATTTGAGAACCACTGCTGAAGGTGCATAACAAACACCTGGTGAGTTAGTGAACAGTGAAGGAATACAAAGGAAACAAGGAAGGTTGTGATTCTGTAAGCCTAGTTACACGATGAGGGGCTCACTTTTGTGGGCTGCCTCAAATACTTGGTTGTTAGTGTAGTGAATAAGGATTAAATCCTACTCAGTTTCAGAAAGCAATGAGGTGTTCCATCATAGACAAGTCAAATGAAACTGTTTTAAATGGAAGCAGGACTAATTATTCTTAAAAAATTCCAAATAAAAATTCCAAATTCACAAAGAAAATGCCTCCCTCATATTGCACTGGTTCTAAAGATCAGACAAGATATTTGAGACCTACTTTTGGACTTCCCTTACATTGCTTTAGAAAATGGGAGTTATGAATACAACTACTGGGTATCTTCCTGGGAGGCTGGGTTGCCAGTGCACAATACTGGAAAGTGGCCAGTCTACTAGCATCGGAGCTGCGCTGTCACAACACAACCCCTCTGGGCGGGGTGGTGTGGGAAACGGATGGCAGAGGAATACTCAAGCAGCTGCTGCACAGTGAAGTAAAGTGGGGCAACCACAAGGGGAGGGGGCAAGAGCAACACTTCAAAGGAGCACTGAATTACAATGTCAAAAACATGTGGCAAAGTTGTTGACTGCCGAGAACCCACAGCAGTGACAGACTGGTCTGCTATGCCACAAATAGAAACAGGGTGGCTCTTTCTGAGCAAAGGCATCGGGCCAAAAGAGACTAAGAGGCAAATAGCAGCTGCAGCCCCATATCAAAGGAGAATCTTTATAATATATTCTACGAGAAAAGGATTGTTGGTCATGCTCTGCTTATCTATTCAGCCACACCTGCACAGATAGATACCAGGAGCCCAATTTTGAAAAATGAAGCACTCTGATGAATAAATGGCATCCTTTTTTCCCTGAGAGTTCCATTCACACTTTATTTATGCCTCTTACGCCATAAATTGCTTTCAGCCTGGCATTCTAGTTATACTTTAACAAACTTGCTGCTTCCATATTAAGTGTAAACTTACTGAAGACCACTTACCCCATAGCACAGTGCCATAAACATAGTGAGTACTCAATAAATACTTGTTGAATAAATCCCATTTAAAATGAGCAAAAAAGCTTCATTAATATTGTAAAATTGTCAAAACCCTGCTGTCATATCCTTATTCATCTATTGGTTCATCCAGCAAATATTTACCAAGCCCTGACCACATTCAAGGTTAATGTGCTAGATGATGATGATGTTAAGGTGAAAAAGACATGGAGAACAAAGAGAGTTAGGAGAAAAGCAGAATCAAATTTCACAAAAGATATACACAAAAAGAAGAACATGTTAGACTTACTTTACCAAGACTCCAAGGATGAGTAACCCGTTGTGCCTATAAAATAGGGTAGTTGGTGCAGAATAGGAAAAAATGTGCCAGAAGAACGTGGTGTGCCCATTTATTGAGCCACAGCTGGAAGCAACATAGCTCAACTGAGAAAGAGCTTACTTTGGAATTCACAAGTGCTCACAAGCTTCATGTTTCATATAGGGAATATAAAGAACAAGATTAGTTAATATTGGCATATATAACAGAATAGGTTTGTGAAGTTCCCTTTTGGAGTTTTTGTTTGCTTTTCTGTTTTGTTGATGTCATGTGATAATGCAGACTCAGAGATGTCAGAATTACAAGAAGGGATGGGATGAAGCATGGAATACCACTTAAAAAAGGAATCAACAAAACGAACAAGTGAGCAAAACAGAACCAGAGACATGGAAATAAAGGACAAACTGTCAGTGACCAGAGATGGAGGAGGAGGATAATGGGGGAGAGAAGGTGAAGGGTCATCAAGGAACATGTATAGAGGACCCATGGGCAAAGACAACGGAGGCGGGGAAGCATTGAGTGTGGGAGGTGAGATGTGAGCAGGGCAAGGGAGAGTAATGGGGGTGGGGGAATGGGAACAACTGTAATTGAACAATAAAAAAAATGTCCAAGTTTCAGTCATGTAATTTTGTAAAAGTCACACCCCGCCTGGGCCATATCTTAAGGTCTTCACTTTTAAGGGGTTAAAATTAAGAAATATTTAGATGTTGTCACCCATGTCATAAGACTTTTGTAGCTTCCTGTGATACTTGGTATCAGACCCTGTGCTACATGGTGGGCAGCCTGCATGAGAGTTCTTGATGGCCCCTGTTTGCTGCTATTCACACCTCTGTGTCCCCACGAAGTAGTTAGGGACTGGCTCCTGCACAGCCATGTATACAATGGATACATGGTTAATTATCAATATGACATGAAGGAATTATCCCTCTCACCCTTAGAAACTGCTGGATGACCCTTCAGGACCCTTTTGGTCATATGAACGTCAGTGGAAAAGTATGTAACAGGATTTGTGAGCAATATGCCAATTTAATTAGTTTTATTACAAAGTCAAAGATTATTTATTGACACTGTCACATAATCACCTGAATTTACATTTATCAGTTCATTTCAACAAAATAATTATTGAGTACACATTATTCTAGGCACTGGGCTAGTTAATACATAAATGAAGAGGCAAGTTTCCTGCCCTTTAAGGATCTCACAGAATAGGAAGTGTCAGCATTATGACAGTTGCAATGCGATTGGTCAGGAATGGTTCTTTTATATGCTAGAGCCAGAAAGCCCAACTCTCACCAACTAAAAAAACCTCATTAACTAAGATAACAAAGCAGCAATAGAACTATGAAGAATAACAGGGAACCATTGTCTTGATTCCAGCTTAGCTTCCTTTGGGTTGGCTTCATCTTCAGACAATTCCTCCCTTGCAGAAAAAGGGAACTCATTCATGGGTTGCATCCTTTTAACAGAAAAGGAATCAGAGCCTTAGAATGCAGTATTATTAGCCCTGATCAGGCTGATGTGGATCATGTGCTCAATGCTGAACCAATTTCAGAGGCTAAGGAGATCAAATGTACTGACTGGCTCAGCCTTCAGCACACTTTCCTTTACCTGAGGCACACAGGTGAGGGGGGAGTGATTTCCCAAAGCTGAGCCAGGGTACTGTCACCTCAGAAAGAAGAAGGTGATGCTGGGCTGCTAAAACAGCATGCCCTCTAACTAGGGATATACATGCTTGACAATATATTGAAGAAACTGTCTTTGAACACATTGTAGAGATGGACGATGCACTAGCCTAAGCATTTGTCTAGATTTAAGAGATGCTGACAGGAAGCTGCTAATCTACAAAGGGGGATAGGAAGATATATAGATAAAACACAGAGAGCTCCTCTGCCTCTTGGAGAGTTGTGTGAGTGGAGTTCATTTACTATTGTACCATTCAGGGAAGCCCTCCAGGTGGAGGTGGCCTTTCAAATGACCTCAGGAAAAGTGTGGGTTAGACCTATCTGCCCTAATACAGTCTCATCATAACCTAAAGTAATATAGTTTTTCTTGCTTTGGGATAACCTTTAAATAGCAATATTATCTTGTGTTAAAAATATATGGAGAAATAATTGGTGCCTACCTTAAACTCGGGGCCTAGCACATTGCTGGCTCTCAAAAAATCTTGGTTGAATGAATTGATGAATAAATGTCTGAATGAACAACTACTATTGGCAACATGTTAATGGGTAATAGATGAGATTCCCGTGGTCATGTAATGTCAATTTAAAAGCCATCACTAAACTGTGTCTACGACAAGTTGTTTCTCTACAGGTTCCTATGGAGCCACCTTGCTCGCTCAGGTAGCCCTCCGGGGCTCATCAGTAGCATCATTTGCACAGCTCACATTGTGTGTAATGAATTCCAATCTGGCATCCACCACACCTTCGGTCTTTCAGCATAAAACAAAGTGCAGCTTCCCCCACAGAGCATCCTGATTAAACAAATTAACTATGGCGCTGCCTGCAAATACACGCACTGGAGTGCAGGAAATGAATAGATACAATGGCCAAGTCTGTATTTAATTTTAATTAAATTTCATTCTGTAGCTCAATTAATCCACATCTCCAAATGTCAGCAGGACTGAGGCAAATGGAATGACATCTGCTGCACCGCGCAGGACTATAAAACCTTCACTGCATGCTAGGTCTCTGGAAGCGCACCAGGAAAAATGAAATATCTTTATTAAGTGTGTAGTAATGTATAGAAGTCTAACTCAGAGTCTAATGGAAGAACATAAACTGGGAAAGAAAATTAGAGAATGTGAGTGGATGTGGGCATGGCAAGTATTGTTCAATATCCTGCCTTGTGTAATTTATTGTTTTAAAGTTACATTTGGCTCCATAGCCGTTTCCTTTAATATTTACCTAGTGGGCTTCCCAACTGCCCAGGTTGTATTTTTTTTTAATGGACACAGATTTCTTTCCTGAGAAAAGGGGATTGATGGAGTAAAGGTGATCTTTCTACAGAGAATATGGAAAAGATCATATCTGCTATGCAAGGCCATTTGTCATGGGAAGCCAGAGGTGTAGCGGGAAAGGTGTGGGGTTTGACAAGCCTAGATGAACATTTTTGTTCTGCCACTTATACATCAGATTAGAAGGTTAAAGAAAACTCCAGATATCAGTAATTAGTGAGGCTGTTCTCAGCTTGACAAGGACTAGTTTGGTGAAATGTCTGCGTAGTATTTTTAGAAAACATCAGTGTGAACATTATTTTAGATGATAAAAAATAGATAAATCTTATTAAAATCAATGTGTTTAGCATTATGGGCCGGGTGTTTTGCTAGACCTGGAGATGCGATGATGAATAAGATGTGTCCCCATCTCTGAAGAAGGGAGAGATAAAAGTAAAAATAATTAAAATAAACTCTGACTAATTTCTACTAAAGGGAAAGCTCAGGTAATTAGGGGAGCCCTTGGGGAATGCAGAAAGTCTGGGGGATGGGTGCTTGTCTCCTTCAAAATGACCCTGAAGGATGAATGACATCTGAGCAGAAAAATAGTAGGAAAAATAAATAGATGGAAAAGCACGTATAAAAAAATGTATGGGAAAGTAGTTTGTTTTCTAGTTTGGGAAAAGAATTCAAAGTTAAACAGTGCAGAGAAAGTAAGGTAGGAGATGAAGAGAGAAAGGTACTCTGGGGTGAGATTGGCTCATGGTGCATGTGCTGTGCAGATCTCAGGATTTCGATCCTATAAAAGATGCACAATCCCTGAGGGCTCAGGACAAGGGAACACAGGATCACATTTGTGTTTGGAACTGCAGTGTTATGGAGCGGAGGGTGGAGGGTGGCAGAATATATTACATAAAATATGTCTTTGGCATAAGGATTATTTTGAGCTATAGACAATTGAATATAGCTGGTGCCAGGTTACTCTGACTACCCTTTTTCTTCTTGGAAGCAGGAGATAAAACTCTCTGGTGAAGGGTGTCCTCCCTACACCAGGAAGAAACATTTTTATTACCAGAAAGGAGAGTCCAAGAGAAATCTGTACAGACTCAGTTTCACCTATTGTCTCCCCACATATTTTAGTTACTTTCCCACAATTACTACTCTTTGTTCAACCCAGTACATAAGCACTTAGGTCTAGTCACTTCTTTGGGTCTTTATTTTCCCAGTAAGCCTCCCATGGACATGTAAAAATTTGTGTGACTTTCTCCTGTTAATCTATTTCATGCCAATTTGATTCTCAGGCCCAGACAAAGACTCTATGAAGATAGAAAGTGTCCCCCTCACCCCAGTGTCCCACGGAGGGTGAGCTATTAGAAGTATGGAGACCACTGGAGGAGATCCCTGGCTTCTACTAAATCTACTCACCTGTGGAGGTTCATACACCAAAAGACAGGGGAACTTAGCTCCTATTTACACACACAAGAAAGGGCTAAGTGGAATGGGAGAAAGACTGGTGATAATTCATACAGACTGAGAAAAATTCTTCTACATTAAGAGCATACAGGTAGGTGGATTGCTACTGTCATGAAGCGTGGGAAGAGAGAGGAATTGAAGGAAACCATTGTTAAAAGGCCTTACACTAGTCATGGTTGTTCTCTACTCAGAAATGTGAAGAAAACAGCCTTTTCCCTACTCCTGCTTTCCAGTAAATGAGAATTATTTTCCTAAATGAACTCTTGGCCTCTCTCTGTCTCTGTACTCTGTTCAGTTGAGGGTGATGCTGCTTAACCTATTGGTAAAGTTGTAAATAACGAAGTAGACTGTGCCTAGCTCCACACTGCTTCTTTCTGTGATCTGCCTGACTAGGCAGTTGTCTAACTGTGGGTTCAGAAACCACATCTCCATCACTTTTTAGAGCAAAGGTGAGATTCTTGGCTTCCTTTGATGCTCGATTTTAGATTTCATTGTTCACAACCAAGGTGGGGGAGAGAAGTATAGGTTACTGGGACTCCTTAGGTATCCCAACAGCACGGGAGTATATTTTTTGGCCTTTATTCTGGTGTTTGGGACTATTCCAGACCTGAAAGGAGTCCTGTTGAGGATCCGACACAGCATTATATAAAGCACTCAACAAAGAAGACACATAAAACCCAGGACATGTAACCAAAGGAGGCAAACACTAGGCTAAAGGAGAGGCTGAACCCAGAGAAAGTCCAAGGTCTGTTCATTCAAGGAAAAATCAGCAATGAAAGCAAGGTGCTCATCACCTCTGTGATGGATAGGGTTAAACAGGAGGGAGTCTGACTGCTCATTTGGACATTCAGAGTATTAGAAATGTCGATTTCTTATAATGTGGCTTAGAGTACTGGGTATTATCTACTATACCATATTTAGATATTATTAAATATGGATCAGGTAGGGTTTTGTGGGGTAGTTTGAAAACCTCTAATTTATTGTAACATTATTATAATAATATTTTGCTGCCTCTTTTTAAAAAGGCATCTGAACTTTTAACAACTTGCAAAAAATATTCTCGAATAACTTATTTGTAAATTGAAGATTCACTAGAAAGATATAAAGACATCCATCAGCAGAAATAGAGAGATTTCAGTCTAAGAGGAAAGACATCTAGCATTCTTATTGAAAACATTCAGTGTTAAAGACTGAGATATCCTATGTAAACTAATAAACTATGAAAGTCACTACATAAGTTACAGATTTCCCTACCTCTTACCCTTAGTTTATCTCTAAGATGGGAACCAAATGATCATATAAATGAGCCTTTTCACTATCATTCCTTTATTTTTACCAAAATAAAATGTAACACTGCCCTATCAGAACTATACACATGAGCCTAAGCCACTTAAAGGGCAGGTTGAATAAACCACCTATATTTTAAGTAGTTAATGAACATAAAGTATTAATTAACAAGAAGCTCTAAAAATTTACCAAATTTTCTGCTCATATATTCTTAAATAAGTACTGTCTACCCATTACATGGCATAACATCTAAGTAAGCTGCTGAGGAGATACCAAGGGACTAATATGAACTATAAAAACTCAAAATGAGATCAGCAGAGTTTAGTGAAAAAAAGCAAAATTTAGAGAAGCTTGAACATTTACTTTTTGATCTTGACTTTGACCTTCCACCAGGCTCACTCCTAGACAGTCCATTCAAACCCAAGAGATAGTGTAAGAATGAATGTGGTACATTATATACAACAGCATGGGAAAAGTAGGCTTTACATGCAATATTGTAATGGTATACAGCCACAAACATTTAAAATGGGTTAGACCTTAGAAATCACCACAGACCAACTATATTGTCCATCATTCCTCCCCCTCCTTTTCTTTTTACTTTTCCTATCCTATTTGATCTCTCCTTTCTCCATCACATCCCTTCCCTCCTTCTTCTCTCCTCAACTTTCCTTCCTCTCTTTCTCCTTCCCTCCTTCCTTTGTATTACCTACTGAATGCCCAGTCCTTGTGAGTCATCATGCTATGTTCCAAGAGAAGATAAATAGGATCAGTTATCCGTCTTCAAAGAACCCATCACCATCTTTGTAGGAGGGCCAACACAGTAACGGATAATTGTCCTTCAGTGTGATGATTACAATGGAAGTGAAAGGAGATCTGAGGACAGGCACCAAAAATTAGCTGACTTGCTGGATGAGATGATTCCCGAGACACTTTTTTTTTTAAGATACAAAACTTGTGCTCACAACTTCCTTTACAAGTGTGGTTAAAGAGACATGCTCTTTATCTGTGTATCTATTTCACATGGTATGTGAAGTGACAGACAACCAGTAAGAACTTTCACTGGAATATTATACAAATTTTAAAGTCTATTGGCAGTAGATTATTAACTAGCTCTTTTTAGATACAGAACCTGTAAATACATATATCTTTACATATAAGTATGGGAACACATCTTTAATTACTACCTTAAATAAAAAACTTGAAATCCTATCATAAATGCTCAAGAACAAGGAAGTTGCATAGTTTCCTGGCTTTGTTAATTTGGGGAGAAGTCCAATATTTCAGGAAATCATAGGTTCACCTTGATTTATGTGTCAACTTAGATAAAAATAAATCACAAAGAATTGCAGAATTAATACAAGAAGTTAACATCTTGGCAAGAATCAACAACCAACTTCATTTCTTCACATCATAAGGAAACAGGAAAAATGCAAAGAAGGGGAGGCACCCACAAGGTAGCTCCTCAGGAGGACCTGGGAGGGCACAGTGCCCACTGGTGGCAGAAGCAAGGTCAGGGACAACCTGGAGACTCATCCCACACCCCAGGCTCCTGTGCTTCTGTGGGTGGCAGGAGGGGAACCTGAGAGGTACCTTAAAACAGGAGCAGGATTATCTAGGAAAAATGGACAAATAAATATCAGGCAGATAAGAAAACATGAATGAAGACCCAGGGAACAGAAAGCATCAAACAATATCTGTATAAGAAACAGTCTGCACAGACACATTTGGTGGCCTGGGGAGTGACAGGATTAATCTTATATAATAGAATGTCATGCTGGCATCAGAGCAGAAGGTGGTTTCAAAAAGAATAACACTAGAGTTTTGAAGATCAGTTGGGAATTTTTTTTTTACTGGATTCCAGGTGAGGGATGATTAATGCCTAGTGATCCTAAGATTAAGAACATTAGACAACATGCCTGGTAGATTCAGAATCAAACCCCAGGTTTCTCCACTCCCTGCCCCAAACTCTCCCCACTATACCAGAAATACGGTTTCCTATCCTGTGGTAAAACTGAAACATTTTTTGTTGTAGGCTCTGTTAACTACACGTAAATCCATGAAGGATAAATATTTTGGGATGATCAGATTACTGAGCTCTGGGAACTCAGCTGCAAATTTTTTACAAGGAGCAATTCAATATTCATTTATCATGAGAATTTGGCATGACACGCTCGTCTTTTGCATATATAGATGAGCCATTTGAGGGGGGAAGGAAATTTCCAACCAGAGTCCTTGATGTTATATTCATTGTTATCAGATGTTTGGAATCCATGTCAGTATATGCCTCTCACTTTCACAGTAAAGGGTGAGGGTCTTCTCCTGGTATAATTCCTTTATGTGTGATATCTCAGTGCTGCCACTTCTCATGCCCAAATAGCTGGTCCACCAACCCCCCGCCCCTGCTGCTGGTGCCACTGCAACATGTCAGGTAATGAGGTAAGGGCACACTTGAGTTCTTCATGTGCCAAGATGAGAAAAATTAATTTTCAGTGCTAAAAAGATGAGACTGCTGGTGCAGACGGTCACTAACCACCACCAGCTGCTCCATAGATTTGGAGTTTGGAAAAGGGAGCCCATTTCAAAATCAATAACGTAACTCCAGAACATGAGAAAACTAGTTATATCAGTGTTTTGAGCATGAAGATATTATCCAATTCATACTAAATAGTTGCATAATTTGACAAAAGTGTTGACAATTCAGCTTGTGCTCATGCTATCATTCTGAAATCTCAATATAGAGAGAAAGCCATAAATGATAAAAATATTGGTTTGCTTTAGTAGATGAATAAACAGAGTTCAAGTATGCATCTATGGGATTTATTTACAAGGTGGCAGTTTTAATAGAGCAGGTCTTTCGGTGGCAGCAGGGGAGAATATGAAATCTTAACTACATATAATCTTCCTGAATTCCAATAGAAAGTCACATAATTTTACACATGCATGTGTGCAAGCACACACATCAACCAAAAGCATGTCCTCGCACTTTATGTCATTTGAAGTACAGAAATATGACTTTTCTAAAAGGTGGTGAGAATAAAGAGTACACAAATGTATTCAATAATTTCTTAAATCAAATTGTCTCTCCTTCTTAACTACATGGATGCAGAATAGTGGTTCTCAACTTAGGCTGCACATTGGAATCAACCTGGGAGGCTTATAAAACAGCCAATGCAAGGCCCCATCCTGGACCAATGAAGTCAGAATCTCAGCCTCAGCACTGTCAACATTTTGGGCCAGATAATTATTTGTGGTGAGGGCTTCTCTGTGCATTATAAGATATTTAGCAGTATTCTTGGCCTCTACCAATTACATCCCAGTAGCAATCCTTTCATCTTTAGTTGTGACAATCAAAAATGTCTGCAAACATTGGCAATTGTCCCCTGAGGTGGAAAAGGCAAAATTAAGCCCTCACTGTTTTAGGAGGGTACCCCCTGTCCCCCTCTCCTAGCTGACTCTCAGCAGCTGCTGTAGGGACACCTCCCTGTAGTCTCCATATGTTGCTATTTCACTCTCTTCATACTGCCTGCCCTTGCCTTGTTCCATGTTATCCCTACCTTCCCCATTGGATATAAGTATTCTGCCCAGAAGTCTTCTCCAATGACCCCACCCATCCTGTCTTCCTTTTCTTTCTGTCATTTCAGCATGTTTGTCTTCAGAATGTTAGCAAGCTGCTTCTCAAATATTCTTGTCTCTCCTGGTGGAGGATGTCCTCAGTTAGACTGTTCCTTCAGTTACTAGCCCACTGAAGGAATGAAGAAACTGTCTTTTGCTTAATTTACAATCACAGAATTTTTTTAAACAGAAGGTTTTAAACTGTCATCTTGCCCTTCTTGACTTTACCAGGCAATATATAAGGCAGTGTCATATACAACTTAATACGATACTGGATCTCCCAATTAAAATTCCAGCTGGATTTTTTGGAGGAATTCAAACTGACTTTAAAATTTACATGGAAGCCTATAGCCACATACAGGTAAGTACATCTTAAAGAAGAAGGACTTGACCTGCCAGATATTAAGCTACACAATACAGCCATGATAATAAAAATCATACTGAATTGGCACAAAAATAGACCAGCTGATGAATGGAACTGCATACAGAACTTAGAGATAGACTCATGCATCTGTGTAAATTAATAAGTGAGTAAAGTAGCACCACAGATCAATTTTAGCACAGCGAGGGGAATGA
This sequence comes from Phyllostomus discolor, assembly GCF_004126475.2. Classification (NCBI taxonomy): domain Eukaryota; kingdom Metazoa; phylum Chordata; class Mammalia; order Chiroptera; family Phyllostomidae; genus Phyllostomus; species Phyllostomus discolor. The sequence continues at coordinate 60,944,806 of NC_040905.2, forward strand.
TCAACTAGGAAATCTTATATGGCCAGCCCTCTTGGTAGGAAATGTTAAAATTCACAGTTACGGTTTGATTTTCTCAAATAATTTCAACTCAGTTTCTGTTTTGTCAGTTTTATCCTCAAAACCAAGTTGCTTTTCACCTGGTTGCTTAATAAAATGCAACTGGCCACTTTAATGTAAGAAATGTTTGTGGGACTTACCAATGACAAGCAAATACTTTGACTGGAATTTTCAAATGTATAAAAAGCCAATTTCAGGCTAAACAATTATTTATTTTTTAAAATATATTTTATTGATTATGCTATTACAGTTGTCCCATTTCCCCCTTCACTCCCCTCCACCCTGTACACCCTCTCCCACCCACATCCCCCCCTTTAGTCATGTCCATGTGTCGTACTTATAAGTTCTTTAGCTTCTACATTTCCCATACTATTCTTACCCTCCCCCTATCTATTTTCAACCTACAATCTATGCTACTTATTCCCTGTACCTTTTCCCCCTCTCTCCTCCTCCCACTCCCCTGTTGCTAATCCTCCATGTGATCTCCATTTCTGTGGTTCTGTTCCTGTTCTAGTTGTTTGCTTAGTATCTTTTGGTTTTGCTTTAGGTGTGGTTGTTCATAATTGTGAGTTTGTTGTCCTTTTACTATACATATTTTTTTATCGTCTTTTCTTAGATAAGTCCCTTTAACATTTCATAAAATAAGGGCTTGGTGAAGATGAACTCCTTTAACTTGACCTTATCTGAGAAGCACTTTATCTGCCCTTCCATTCTAAATGAAAGCTTTGCTGGATAGAGTAATCTAGGATGTAGGTCCTTGTCTTTCATGACTTGGAATACTTCTTTCCAGCCCCTTCTTGCCTGTAAGGTCTCTTTTGAGAAATCTGCTGACAGTCTGATGGGAACTCCTTTGTAGGTTACTGTCCTCTTATCTCTTGCTGCTTCTAGGATTCTCTCCTTCATTTTTACCTTGGCTAATGTAATTATGATGTGCCTTGGTGTGTTTCTTCTTGGGTCCAACTTCTTTGGGGTTCTCTGAGCTTCCTGAACTTCCTGGAAGTCTATTTCCTTTGCCAGAATGGGGAAGTTCTCCTTTATTATTTGTTCAAATATGTGCTCAATCTGTTGCTTTTCCTCTTCCCCTTCTGGTACCCCTATAATTTGGATGTTGGAACGTTTAAAGATGTCCTGGAGGTTCCTAAGCTTCTCCTCATTTTTTTAAATTCTTATTTCTTCATTCTTTCCTGTTTGGTTGTTTTTTTCTTCCTTCTGGTCCACTCTATTGTTCTGAGTCCTCGTTTCCTTCCCATCACTATTGGTACTCCGTGCATCTTCCTTCATCTCTTTTATGGTAACCTGCATTTTTTCATCTAATTTGTGCCCCAAATCAATCAATTCTGTGAGCTTCCTGATCACCAGTGTTTTGAACTGTGCATCTGATATATTGGCTATCTCTTAGTTGCTCAAAAGGATGAGTCCTGGAGCATTGATCTGTTCTTCTGTTTGAGACACATCTCTCTCTCTCTCTCTCTCTCTCTTTTTTTCTTTTCTTTTCTTTCTTTTTTTTTTTTTTTTTGGTCTGGTCGCTCCTGTTACGGTGAGGGGCAGAGCCTTAGGTGTTCACTGGGGCTGGGCACCCCACTCACTAGATTGTGACGTTGTATGTGGGGGCGGGGGTGGGGGCTGGGGTGGGGGCTGGGGCGGGGGTGGGAGGGAATAACGGCGGTAGCTCCATTCTCCTGCGACCTCAGTTTCTTCTGTGGAATCCTGGGTTGCGTGCTCTGCCCTGCTCCACAATCACCACCTCACTGGGTCTGCCAGCTGCTGCTTGCGTACTCAGGGTCCACCCTCTGCAATCTTGCATGCCCCAGATGCCTTACGTGCTCCTGGATGCTTTATGTGCCCAGTTCTCCCTGTTTTCTGCGCGCCGGAACCAGCACCTGGCTGCTCCTCTCCGCCTTTCCTACCAGTCTGGACAAACGGGTCTACTTCAACTTCTAGGCTGTCCAACTTCCATTCAGATAAATTCTCTGTCAGTTCTAGGTGTTATTCTGCCTCTCAATTGTTGTTGTTCTAATCTTGGTTGTGTGTGGAGGTACGGTGCATCCACCTATGCCTCCATCTTGGCCGGAAGTCCAATTATTTACTTTTTAATTGAGTTTTCTTGTTTTCTTTTTTAAAGATTTTATTTATTTATTTTTAGATAGAGGGGAAGGGAGGGAGAAAGAGAGGGAGAGAAATATCAATGTGTGGTTGTCTCTCACACACCCCCTACTGGGGACCTGGCCCACAACCCAGGCATGTGTCCTGACTGGGAATCAAACCAGTGACCCTTCAGTTCACAGGTCGGCACTAAATATACTGAGCCACACCAGTTAAACAATGGTTTATTTAAAGGAAAAGAAAATTATAAAGAATATTTTCAAATGAAAATATAAAAAGTGTAAAGTAAAAGAGACACAAGGTGTAAAAATTTGGGGGGTGGAAAGAGGGTATGTAAAATGAAAATGAAGAAGAAAGTAGCTAAAATAGAAGTTAAGGAAAACCATAAAATAATTCTCAAGGAAGCAGAAAAATGCAATAACTACCCTCACAGGATTGCAGCTTCAAGGAAATAATGTAAACATTTAAGCCTAAAAGGCGGGAGTAGGAAGAAATTCTAAATTCAGAATCTTTATCTTTAAATCTGAGCTGGATGGTTACTACATTAAAAAATCTTTTATTATATTTTGGATGAGTAATAATACTGTTCTTGATTTATTGAATATCTTTATGCTAGTGATTCCAAAGTGCTCTGAAAATATCTTGTGACAGATATTATTTCCTTTTAACAGATGGAGAAATTGAGGTTATATAAAGCTTAAGTGACTTGTTCATTGTCACAATTAATCAATGGTAATGCTGAAAATGGAATTTAAAGTTCTCTGCTATCCAGTGTAGAGACTGTTTTCTGTCTCATGTTAAATGATCCATAATTAACTTACTATAGGAATGAAGTAGGTTCTTAAAGGATAATTATGAAGGTTATGCCTTGGTTAAGATTCATGTTCATGCTCTATCACTAATAAAACCATTAAAAATACTCAAATGCTTAAATATTTTTAGAAAAACTTAACTTGTTATTTAAATAAGACCAATTGTAGACACGGCAAAATTTCAGCAGCAATTAGCAAATTGGAAGGTCTTTTAACTTAAACATTTTAACTCCATTTTTCAGTCCCTAATAATTTATTTACCTGTCTTCTTAATGAGTTCCTAGCAAGTCCAATTAGTATTTTATGAAACAATTACATCCAAACTAAGAAATAACCTCATGTATAGCTTATGACTTTTTAAATTTAACATATCTTTTTTTAAAAAATTTTATTTTAATTGTTGTTCAAGTACAATTTTCTATCTTTTACTCCCATCCCAGCCCACCCACCCAGCCCTCCCCACCTCCCTCCCATTTCCACCCCCCCTAGTTTTTGTCCATGTGTCCTTTATACTTGTTCCTGTAAACCCTTCCCCTTTTCCCCTGAAATTCCCCTGAAATTCCCTCCCCTCTCCCCTCTGGACACTGTCAGCCTGTTCTCTATTTCAGTGTCTTTGGTTATATTTTGCTTGTTTCTTTGTTTTGTTGTTTAGGTTCCTGTTAAAGGTGAGATCACATGGTGTTTGTCTTTCACTGCCTGGCTTATTTCACTTAGCATAATGCTTAACACATCTTTTCGATGCTCTAAACATTCATATGAAGAGAGCGGTGACCAATTAAACACAAATGGGAGAACGGAACACCCAAACCAGTGCTGCAGGGACAACCTTCTGTTTTTCCTAAGCATTGGAAACACTGATGGAATCCAGTGTTGATATATTTTTAAGTAAGGATTCCATCCAGTTATTCAATTACATACTGACTACAAATAATTGATCTTTTATTGATTGAACAGTCTGCCAATGCAGTTATCCATCTGGATCGAACATAAACAGAAAACAGTGACATTTAAAACCATCCTCCCAAGTAAACTTGTATCATAAAATTTATATAGAAATTATGTATTTGGGCTGAATTCCCTATGATCAATTAAGGAGACATGAATCATCAGCCATGTTCCCATTTGATATTTTTCTCTTATCAGACATTTTATGTTCTCAAATTTTTAATATTTTCCCAATATTTAATTATAACCAATAACCAATTTGTCTTTAGTAAAGGTGTCACCTCGGCAGAATTATGTTCTGAAATTATAGGAAGAAGCTGGCATTCTTGAAATTTCTGCCAACATCCATGCCTCTGTCATTCCATTCTGAACTGGCCCAAATGATACTTAATTATACCTTAATACACCTTGTAAGAAAACTGCCACCAAACAGAATCCCTTCCATTCTAACTACCACAGAGTACTTGGCTGGGACCAATCATCTTGCAAATAACCTATCAGCTTAACTCTTTTAGACATAACATATTAGTGCCATTTCTACAGCAAAAATTCATCAGTGCCCTCCCTCCCTTCATTTCTACTGAATGTTTATTAAATATGTACAAACTTATAGCTTGTCACTCAATTCTGTCCAGAATCTGGATTTAATATAACTTTCTAGTACTAATATGCACCAGTTAATTTTGTGATTTTTGTTATTCTTTAAATATAACTTGCCTTTTTTTAAACCTTTGCTTGCAAAGCTATTTGTCAATAATAGCTCCTCAAATGGTCCACCTTAAATGTTACCTTCTTGGTATAGTACCCCTTGATTAACAGTTTCATTTCCCCATCTCCCCCACTTCTCCTTCCCCTGCTTCCTTCTTAATTCCATAGAAACATTGCATGACTTTCACTGAATGTATCATGTATTAATTTCCATATGGCTGTCTGTGTGCAAGTTTCGGTTTCTCTTACTGGACCATCAGAGTCCTATGGCAGGCCTCTATCCTGGCGTACACTGGTGACCCACACTCGGTGGGGGTCCAGTACATGTTCATTAAATGAATGGACACAGGAGAAGAAGAAAATTAGAGGAATTATACAAGGTAGTCAAATTGGTAAAGAATAAAATCAAAAGCTGTACTTGCAATTTATGTGAACTTATAGCTCAGCCTGGATATAGAAATAGTTACTTCTCAAAGAGAAAATATTTTTAAAATATAATAAATACATTTAAGACAGAATAATGCCTATTGGTTCACTGAAACATTCCAAGTGCTTAATGAAATATCAGTAGTCTTTTAACAAATATTAATTGAATAAACAAATAAATACCAAAAATGCAGTTATTTCCAAACATGTTTGGGCTTTTTATACGTTCTTCAGATATTTACTCACCCTCAATTCCCTAAAATTCCAGTTAAAGAAATCTAGTCCAATTTCATTTTTTTACATATAGCTGGTAATGTCTCTATCAGAGATATTAAGAAAAATATGAAACTACTCATATATGGAGCATGAGTCTTGCATACCTAAATACCTTATTACAAAGAGAGAGGCCAGTGAACTTTCCTGAGGAGATAATATGGTTTCATGTTGTCAATGATGAAGAGAGCTATTATCTATATGTTGACCTTGCAAAACGATTTAACTAAAGTTAATCAGCAGGTTTAGCTTCTAGCTTTTGCCCAACTATAACTGAGCTGAGAAAGTTAAGAAGACTGGAGAGTCCATTAGGTGATGACTAGTCATGCCAGAGCTGACGGTATCACTTTGATCCACTCCACACAGCTCTCAGATAAAGCAGCCCTGTAATCATAGGCTTAGCCCTCCTAAACACAGTGCAGACAGCCACGACCAGAAAGAGTAAAGAAAACCAGTAGCTGGAGCTGAGGTGGGGGTTAGTCCATCCTCCTGCAAGTTCTGAAGGAAACTTTTCAAGTCAAAAACTATAGAGGTCACATGTCAGCCAACACGAGAGCAAACCCAGAGCAATTCAGAAAGCAAAGATGAAAACTATAATCAAATTCTGCTACCTGAGTGGCACATTGCCTAATGCACTGATAACAAAACAGAAACCCCTAATCAAGAAGTCAGCATGTCGTTTAGGACAAGAGTAGATCAAGTGTAGTGTCAACATGGCTACAAAGTCAGACCAAGCAACATATTGAGTGCTGACAGCATTCATCCATCTGCTTCTTATCTTTCTTTCTGATTAGCAGACTTAGTCAAAGTGGCATATGAAGGCTCATGAAGACTACGTGTGTGCTTGCAGACATGTGTATTAACTACTATTTGTTATTAAAAATTTAGTTCAGATAAATTCTTCAATAAGCCTTCACTAATTGCCACCCCAACTTCTATACATCTTTGCTGCTTGACATTTGATATATACATACAGTGATCAAGTACCATGAATGAGTAATGTTTGTTTATGCGTCAGTCTCCCCCTTTGGATTGTAGGCCCACTGAGGTCAGGGACAGGTCCTACTCACCTCTATATCCCATTGTACTAGCCACCTAGTGGATGCTTCACCAATCAGAGAGATAACAGAAGATTTTACCTAGACAGTGCTTGATTGAAATCCTGGCTCCATTTCTGGAGGCCTGTGGCCTGAGACTATGGTCTATATTCAGGGAAATTGCACCTCAACTCTCTGCCCTGCTTCTCATCTGAGGCCATCCACAGCTCTCACCCCTACAGCCTGTAGGTCAGTTTCACATGTCCTTCTGCTCACTTCACACCTAGAGCTCCAGGTGTTCATGTGTCCAGAATAAGAGTTAGCACAGGCCCCAATTTTTCTAGCTTTGTATGCTCTAGAAAATGACTTATTTTCTCTGAGCCTCAGTTTCCTCGTATGTTAAATGGGAATAATAATGCCTATACTTTGAATGGCTGTCATGAAGATGAAATGAGATAATGTATATAAACCCTCTGTCACCAGCTCCTGGCACATAGCAGTCCCTGAATAAATGGAAACTATTATCAAATCACTTCTACCAATATCACCTATAGCTACAAATACATAGATCAGTCTTCAGATGACTTTTAGCTAGAAAGGTGACAGTTTTTACAGACACAAAAGTCTGCAATGTATTTTGAAATATGAAAGACAAATGTTCATAGCAGAACAATTTACAATAGCCAAGTGCTGAAAGCAACCTAGGTGCCCATCAGTAAATGAGTGGATTAAAAAGTATGTCACATTTACATAATGGAATACTATGTGGCAGAAAGAAAGAAGGAGCTCCTACCCTTCACAACAGCATGGATGGAACTGGAGAGCATTATGCTGTGAAAAAAGCCAGGCAGTAAAAGAGAGATACCATATGATCTCACCCATAAGTGGAACCTAATCAACAAAACAAGCAAGCAAAATACAACCAGAGACACTGAAATAAAGAACAAACTGACAGTGACCAGAAAGGAGGGGGGAGGGGGATAATAGGGGAATAGGGGATAATGGTGGCGGGGCGGGTGGGGGCATCAAGGAACAGGAATAAAGGACACACGGACAAAGCCAAAGGGGGTGAGCTGGATGGTGGGAGGCAGGAATGGGTAGGGCAGGGGGTGTGGTGGGGTAAAAATGGAGACAAATGTTCTTGAACAGCAATAAAAAAGAAGACAACTAGCACTTCACTAAATGCTTAAAAGCAAAAAAATAAAAAATCTTTCCTGAATCATAATGTGCCAGATTGTATACCTTCACTAATTATCATTTTATAAATAAAAATGGGCAACTAATTCAGCTGCTGCATCTTCCTTCTGTTTGGAAAACAAGTATAATTATTCTGAGGCGCTAAGATATACGCTCAACAACTTATTTGTGAAATCAGGACTTTTATGAATTTTACAATATATTCATCCAAGACTATATTACTCATTTTAAGATTTCAAGTGCCTGAGAAATAATGAACTAACATAAGGCTTTTTTTCTCTCCAAAATATATTTAGAAACCAAAGGAAATTATTATATTAAAGACAGCTTCATTCTGAACATTTTAATAAAAGACTGTGAAATATCAGTTTTCCCACTCACTGAATTTTTAGAAAAGTGTGCTAAATTTAAACATTTAGTAGTCATGACTAAATAATTAAATATGAATTTAAAAGTTATTTTACTGGTTGTGCCAGGCTGCATCATGAGGCTAAATGGCAGAAAGTGTTTCACTGTGTTTCTGGATCACTCACTACTCCAGGGATCTGTCAGATGTCTGTGCTGTTGTTCCTGGGGGCACTTGGACAACATGGGGCCTCCTGAGACCCATCCTAGTGACTCACAAGTTCAGTTTCATCAGTTTTAACCAAGATCACGAAGAAGAAGGTTTAAAGGGACACGGCCATGCCTGTTCATTCAGCTCTCTTGTAAAGATTGTCTTTTGGGAAAAAATGGCTAAAGGCCATTGGGTTAGGCCAGCTCTGCTTTCACCCAGCATTCCTCAGCCAACATTTCATCAAAATGATGAAAACTGGGAGGCCTGTAGTGGAAGCAGGAAATGAAGCAGTGGGCCCATAGTGGGTGAGTTTACAACATTTCTGTAAGCCCTTAATTGTCAACCATCTCAAGAACGTGAAATGTCAGCTCAGATTTCTTTCTCTTGTCTCTGAATTATGCTAATTTCCTAATAATAGGAAAAAAGTATTTAAAATAGAATTGGGGTCATTCTTAAGGAAAAATTATAAAATAAAAATTAAAACATCAATTTCAAATAGAGATTCAGGTATACTCAGAGGATGGTTATAATAAAAGAATCAAGGCTAAAGAATATAGACACTGGAAGAACAATTTCCATTAGAGAAATCAAGTGTCTATTTAGCAATCTGAATAGATACTTATTAATCTGTAAAGCTCCAGTTGCAAGTCTTCTTAATATGTCCTATTTGGGTAGAAATTTAGCTCAAAACCTGGGATGCTTTCCTATTTTCTCTTTGTTTTTATCTGTCCATAAACAAATACACATATGTTTGAAATGTGAAAAAAGCTTAAATTCTGCAGCAGCTTTTGTAAAAATAATGGAAACTTTTGTAAAAACAGCTTTAAACACCCTGTTTGCCAAGTCAAACAATGTGCCAATTCTGCAAAAGCTGCTACAGGTTTTGTGCTTGTTAAGAGTTGTGGAACTTATTTAAACATAGGAATAATTATAATTCTATCAGCAACTTCTTAAAATTATGTTAAGGCTTCTGAATTAAAGGCCGACCCCAAACATGAGCTGTGTTTGGCAGCAAATCACATTTCTTATGACTGTGCCCAATATATGGGTGTAATGTTGATCAGCATTCCTTTCTTGACTGACAGATTCTAGGGAACTGCTGTTGCTGCTGATGGAACTTAAGGTCTATGTCCTTGTCCCTCCATCTTTTTCTTACCCTTTGGGAGTAATGGCATTTGAAAAGGTCATTGGCCGAGAACAGGAGTATCCATAAGCAGAGTTATTTTCTATAACTTTCCCTTTAGATGCTTGCATTTGCTTTCCAGAAACAATGCTACAGAAGACAGAAGAGTTTTCATTATTTCTTAGATAACTATAATCACGTAAATAGTTTTTGGAAAAGAATAAGATAAATGACCATTGTACTGAAGAAAAGAAGACTGACTTTCATTTAAAATTTAGTTCAGGCCCTAAATACGAAGGACAAATTGGAAGTTACACAGGGATGGAAAGCACAGCATCAGGAAGACAGTTAATAACGTTGTTATAACTATGCATGGTGCCAAGTGGGTGCTGGAAATATTGGGGGGAAACACGTTGTGTAAAGTATATGATTGTCTAACCACTATGTTGTACACATGAAACAAAACAAAATTATATTAAATGCAAATGGTAATTGAAAAAATAAAATTTAAAGTATAAACTATCCCCAAACTTAAAATAATAATGGGAACCTCTAAAAATGCGCACACTTTCATTACTTATCCTTTAAATCATTTTACTCAACATGGAAATAATTCAGAGAACTTAGCATCCTACGGTCAGCTCAGACACATGGAAGCTCAGCTGCACCCGGTCATTGCAGCACTAAGTTCAAGAGTAAGATAGTCACCACTCCAAATTGTTCACTCTGGCTTCATGTGCAGTTGGTGTCTCCAACTCCTGTGCTGTACCACTGCTTTGTTTAAACAGCAGATTTAAAATAATCAATGACAGCACAGAGAGACAAAGATGAAAAAACAGAACTTGTTTTACTACTTTAATCTCTGCATCTACATGACCACTTGGAGTTTTTATTTGTGTTGGAAAATTTTTAATGTAAATATTTTTTCTTTTTTCCAAAAGTGCATTAGTGTACTTTTAATGTATTGATTAATTTTTCCTTTTATGGTGCTGAAATATTTATTATTTATAATTTTTATTGACATGACTATATGCGCAAAGTTTAATCATTTGAAATTTTGAAAAAAATGTTCGATGTTCATCGTATATGTTACCCTCAGACATCATCATCATCATCATCATCACTGTTATTACTCATTTCACTTTATGATTGTTGCTGAAAATAATTTGTGTTGTATAGAATGTGGGTGTTAAGAATGATCTCCTCCAGGTGTCAAATGTGCTCAGTATGCCACTGACTTAAATAGGAACTTCATGCAATTTACTGATGTCATTAGTTTCTTCTTTCTTCCATAGTGCAGTTATGATAAAAATGCACAATTTAGAAGACTGGTGGAAATTGCTGATCTCTTCAAGTTACTGTCAGCTCAGAGGAAGCCACAATTAAGACTGCCTAGAATTTTGAAGGCAATGCTTATTTGTGTGGAATTTAAGCACTCTCCATTTGGGAACTGAAAGAACTCGTTTGAACTACCATAGGGGATTTTTGTATTTTGTTTTTGAGGTTCCAGGTTATTTGTTGGATTACTTTATTCTTCTTTTCCTTTCCCCTTTGTTTTTCTGATCTCATTTATGTAGATTTCTGTCACTTGTACATTAGAAACAAGGTAAGGAGGGCTCTGAATCGACAGAGATGCCAAAAATCAGATTCTTTTGAGTATTTTAATTTTTGAACTGATATGCCTCCTTCCAGAAATTATCAACAGTGAGATTCCTTTGAATATGTTCATCTTGTATGTGAGCAGCTGGAGAATCAGCTGGCAGGGTAGTTAGTTGTGAAGAGAGAAAAAATGTGTCACCACAGAGAAACATTCGGTATGGCCCAACCTTTCTTTTTTTATTGTTTTTGAGGGCCTGTAACAGGGTGAAGTAACCCCCATACTGCACTGTATGCAATAAGCAGTTCAGTATAAACTCAACACTTTCTCTTCAGCATATTGCACAATCACCTATAAAGCAAAACACTTTATTTTTTTTTGTTTCCATTCAGTTTTAAGAGCAGTTCCCCTTCTTTCCTATTTAATTCATCAAATTCCATACAAGCTAAATTATACTATTTCCTAAGGACTAGGCACAGGCTGGATAACTATGGACTCATTCTTATATTTAACATGTGTACACCTAAATCCTTCTTGTTTCAGGTTTATATATAATGTTACTCAAATTCATATCTATTAAATTGTTAAGGGAAATTCTACTTTCCCTCATAATTTGAAATTTCTATATAATAATTTCTAATAATGTGAATTTTATTTTCACGTTTAAAAGTTTAACACCAAAGGTGGAGGAGATATGGTCCTAATAATAATTATGTAAGTTTAAATGGCTTTGGGGAGCTTAAGTAAAATGAGAGAATTTATTTTTGAAATGTATTAGAATAAGGAACAGGGCGTCAGCATTTATGAGTTCCTTAACTAGAGCTGTTACAAATATTGTACCTGATTCTCATTTGGAAAACAAAGGCACATCACATACCTAAAACAAAATGAACTTTAGTGTTTTATAGGCAATTGACCTAGACAAAATTATTTTAAAATAGACCATTGGGGGCAAATTCTTATATATATACTTTCCCTGAGACCTCTTGTTATACTTTCCATATGAAAAACAGAATTATAAAAAATTTAAGTGACAACATTGGTACCATACTATGTCACATACAATAACTACCAAAATAATATTCTAAGCATTTATATATTAAAAGGTCATAATAATATTTAATATATATCAAAATAATTTAAGTGCTAAGATAAAAATGCCATACACTAAGGACATATAATCTGTCTTTCTCCCTGAAGATTAAAATTTAACACTTTTGTAAAGTGTATATACCTAATATTGGTTTAAATCACATTAAAATGATAAAATCTATTCATTTTTATGTAAGGTATTTCCTAGGATAGCCCCTAAGTTTTACATATTTTTAATTTGCAATTTGATCTGAGTCAATTGTCCCCAGTCAATTACTGATACTATATACATTAATTTCTTTCAATTACATTTACCAAATATCAGAGTTTTAAGCAAATTAAATATTTGGAGTTTGTGGCATTTTTAAAATGAGATGGTAACTGATATATTTCAATTATCTTTTAAGGGTAACCTTGCTAGACATATACTACACTATAGCAGGAAACAGTAACAATTTATCAATCATATTAAAGTTTATATAAAACTTTCCAAAATCAGAAAAGAACAGCAAGATATGTTTGCATTTGCCTTTATAAAAAATGAGAATCAAAGGCCATGGCTAAACAGAATTACAATTATGTTTTATGGATCTTGCTAAATATTCTTCCAATACTTTTCTCTTATAGGTGGGCAAGAAAACAATTGGCAGGTAGCCCAATCTAGGGGGAGGGAGGAAAGAGGATAGAGGAAGGCAGGTGAGCCGAGAGAGAGAGACATCAATACTCCCTACTTTGATGGATTTGTTCCATGAAGAGAGCTGAAACTTCCTTGTCTTCTCTATGGGTCAGTTTTTGCTTTTCCTAGAGCATTAACGGTGGGTGACAGGAAATGCACAGGAAATATGGCTTGTCTAGACCTACTACTGAGTCACAGAGTTTTTCTGACCTTCTTTATCATTAACAATTTTGCACAGCCTATTCCACTTGTGAACCTCTCTATATGGAATCTAAGATTGGGCTAATGCTATTTCCTGTGAATTTCCCATAAGTATGGAAGATAATTTATGGATAGAAATAAAAAGAATGTAAATCCTATACAGATAGTAGGGGCAACTGTTCATACTTAATTTTATCCCTAGCTTCACAGCCTCCAATTTAGTAGCAGATAGATATTTAACAATTTTTTCAAACTAAACAATGCAATCTTGATTGATTAGTTGGAAAGGGATGAATGTGAGAATTCTTACTTATTCCCAAATCTAACAGATATAGTGTATTTATAATATATGAATACCCACAGACCAAAACTATTTACTCATCTAACATTGCTGAATACCTAGAACTGCAGTAGATGCGCAGTGTGAACCTATGGTTTGCACTCTTGAGGAGCTCACAGTCTAGCTGATGTGATGAGACTTGCATGTGCATGGTAAAGAGAAAGCATCATGGAATGGGGACCACAGTTGTGAGGTAATCAGAGAACAGAGTGATTTCTTCTGGCAGAAGTTATGAAGATAAATTTCAGAAAAGAAGGGGGCATGTGAGTGGGCATTAGAGTATTTAGCTTACTATGTGCAAAAATGGCAAAGATTTTAAAGAAATAGCCAAATGAAATCAAATATAATGAAAACACATTATGACCAAATTGTACTGATTACATCTAATAGCTTTCCACAAGACTAACGTAGACCAGGTTTTGATTCTATCTCTTTTAAAGCGAGCAGTAAAATGAGCTCATTTCCTTGTAGATCTTAATTATTAGAACAGTTCTCAAACTTTGTAACATGAATGGCATTTGTACGCCATAACTCTGAATACTGCATTTCACCAAATGCTTTTGTAACCGTAAGGGATAAAGGTGGTTGTTCATTTTATCTTATTAGTAGCTTCCTGGGCCTCCATAGCAGTGCTCATCTGGCCCCCACTTCATGCACGAGTCATGCAGATTGGAGTTGACTCTCAATTACACCAAGTCTTTCTCTAAAGATGACAGTCCAAATACAGTAGAGATAAAATACATCAAGGTTTAAAATAGGCCCGTTCAGCCCCAGTGCCGCTTCATCATGAAACGATGTAATTCACTGATGCCTCTGCCTAGCCTAACATATGTTCTATTCACATCCTGCGTCACTCTTCATTTGTAATTATTTCCCTTTTTTTCTTACCCCATCTTGTAATACTTTGCTTGGTTGAAGACAAATACTGAGAGGCAAAGAGTATTATCATATGATGACCTGTTCCAGGGTGTTAAACCTCTGTCAAGGTTTGATTTTAACACGGGGCCCTGATGACAGTCCATCAATTCCGGCATCATGTCCTGGATTAGACTATATTAATTATCACTTGAGTGCAATATGCATGAAAATGCTGTTTCATTGACTAAAAGGATCTGACTGAATAAAAATCCATTTCTCATCTGGTTGCTTATGGATAAAGACATTTTTTTCTCTTTGCCTTGGATTGTTCTTTATTAAATATGATTTTTATATGATTGTATGAATAAATTGTCTTATCCAACAACAGAACTGGATAGTTTTAAATAAAAAAAAATTAATGGGTTGTCTACTCTTGGCAAGTCTCTAACAACATATTTACAGTTAATAATTTAGGCAGATTATTTATAACAATACTGCCAAAAAAGTTCTTATTTTCAGCATTTATGAGAAAAAGATATTTTTGAATTGTTGCCTCCTTCCTTTAAAGAAGATGAAACTTATAATTATTTTCAGATGATGGAAAAGCAACAAGCTCTGTCAGGTAACAGCTACATTTAAAAATAAAACTAATATTATTTAACTTCTGAAAAGAAGACATTCACATGAAGAATTTCAATGATAGACAAGTTAAAACTACTACATCCAGCTAACACACAAGTGCATGCATAAACATTTACCAAGGAGACAAGTTGATAACAACAGCAACGTAGCCACAGAGGCCTAACTTTCACCAGACAAAAACTCTAGTCCTTGCAGTTTCTATTTAGTTCAAACAGAAATAGCCTGTTGGGTTTAAGATTAAGAATTTTCTAAATCTTCTCAAGTTAGAACATATCTCAAAAATTTTCCCAGCTGTATCTCCAAAATATCATATAATCCTAAATTTAAAATATCAGATTAGGAATCCTAAACCCAAAATCAGCAAAAAAAAAAAAATATATATATATATATATAATATATGTATATATATTATATACATATATAATATATATTTACTTAGAAATATATTATTATATTTAGTCAAATAAAGTCAGTTCATATGTTAAAAATGATTTTAAATTGCAGTGAAAAACAAACCTCTTTCTTAAAAAATAAACTGAAATGTGTCTAGCAATAATACCAGCATTTATTAGTAAATATGATTCTACAATTTTCCCCAAAATGGTCTTTTAAGTAAACATTTCAAAAAAGGTTAAGTTTAAATTTTGAAGTGGGACATTTTTAAAATTGGAAATATATATTTGTTACAGTATAAAGGAGAACTGAGTTCCTATAAAGTAACAGTGTTCAAATTTGGCAAGTTAGCAGAGTTAGCACAACTACAGCAAATCATTCCCATTGTCCTTTCCACTAGTCTCACCCCCGCAATATGGTTATTAGAAGCACTCAGTGGACAACAGAAGGAAGGGGAAAAGCTGTAGTGATTTGTCCACGGCCAGGCTCCCCTCCACCCATACCTAATGTGTCCGTGGTAAATGAAACAGGACAGCAGTCCCCAAGGTGTGCCACACACTTTAGTCACCAGGCTGAGATTGGCTGTGAAGAGCTTCATTAGAAAGGCTGTATCCTACTATCATGATTTTAGAAAGCAATTGATTTCTCACCATATTCTTTGAATGACAGTCATTAAATACTGCAGTTGAAATTAGATCACACCCAGAAAACATGGCCCACATGATGCACACCTGTTTGGCCTAGGAGATACTTACGGAACCTCGCCTCTGCTTCAGGTTATGAATTATTATGTGAGGGAAGAAACCTGGATATATGAATGGGGCAAATACTTGATGGGATAGAAAGAATACTAGGATAGAAATTACAAAAGTTATAATATACTCCTGGTTCTGCCGTTTGTGAGTTACACGAAACCAGAACCAGTCACTGCTCCTAAAGGGGAAAATATGATGCCGACCTCCCAGTTCCATGAGCGGATTAGTCCCTGGCACTGGTAAGGCATAATATGAGTGCAGGGTAGTATACTACTTCCCTGCTATTAGTCTGGGAAGAGAGGGAATAATATGAGGGGAGAGACGCATCAACCAGTGAAGAGGTAACACTGGAAGATGCTGACCTGGTCAACGACGTTTCTAATCAAAATGTTCGTTGATCTGAAGACTTTCTGCATCTCATTGAACTGTGTTGTCATTATTTGCCTTCCGGGCCACAGCCCCACACTCCCCTTTACGCTCTCTGCTTTCAGTTCAGTCAGATAATGACCAAAACGGGCCATTTGAGAACCTCTCTGACAACACCACACACACACACACACACACACACACACACACACACACACCCACTGACTCAAAGGAAAGGAATTTTCCAATTTTAAAATAACTATATTTAAATATTAAATTAACCAGCTTAAAAACAAAGGCATTTCAGAACTGAAAATATTCCATTCACCCTTTGCTATCATATTCTATATTCATAATTCTATAGTTATCATAAGAATAAGGAGGGTCAATAAAATCTTAAAAGCAATAAAAATAAAAATGCATGTGTTATCCTGCAATTAGTAATACAATTTCCTTTATTTACAAAATCCAAATCCTCATGCACTGAGGAATAATGGACTAAATTACCTGTTAACATCTCTACAACAAGTTTTAAAACATATGTTAAAATAAAGGCTAAGCTTAAAATAACATGCCCTGACTGTCTACTCCTTCAGTACAAATTTCAGTTTAAATTTATGGAACTAGAAAATATCACAATTTCTGTTGTTCTAACATCAAAATGTTGTGTAATAATAGAAAAGTAAAATTTAAGTTTTGATGTCCTCTTTTTTACTTTAAATAACCCAAATTTTATCTCTACTCATGTACATTAATAAAATAACCAATCTTTCCTGATTCATACACACAGGCCAAAAAGCTTACAGTTAACTTGTTAAACAGAAACCTCCTACTCTCCTTCCTCCCTCACTCCACCCCTCCACCTTTCTTTAGGGCTATAATAACAATAAAAAAACTCATTGCCCGCTAGTAAAAACTGCCCATCATATGACTATGATACCATTGAATGCAGTGTTTCACAGCCACCACTATGCAGGATTGACATATGACATTTATAAAATGTCAGCACCCTTCCCCCAACTTTTACAGCCTATTCCCCAGCAGGGTTTCACAATGTAAAATGAACTAAAGGCAACCTGTGTGCTCATTAGCTGTGCTACTTCTGATACATTACGTCGATTGACAATGAACCACTGTAATATCAAAGTACAGGTGTAAAAAATAATAAGGCAACTGCTTGTGTAACAAAATCTCACTAACTGGGAATGTGTAATAAATATGCAAGGAGGCAGTTTTTTATTCATTGAAATGTGGCATGCTACATCAAACATAAAACCCAAGAAAGTGTTTTGACATGCCAAACTCAATTAAAATTTGTTTTCATGACGATCAACAGAGAGATTCAGTAACTTATTTGTGAATCTAAAAGGTGATTATGCAAGTACCAATAGAAGGATCCAAAGATACTAAGATATTCAGACAGTGCCAGAAGCAAAACTGATGTCTTACTCTGTGATCACTTTTAATTTAAACAAGTGATAGAGAACGTGTCACAATGGAAATTATTTTAGTACACTTAAAAGCTGTTTTAGACACCTCATTCCTATTGGAAGACTATATACATTACTACCTTTCCATGAACCATGTCCTACCTCTCCAATGACCCTGGAAAGCTTAAGTAGTTAATAAAGCAAAATAGTGGTAACGAGTTGAATAATGTGTATAGTACATATATGACCACATGATTGGTTTTATTTAGAGATAAAATGAGGAATATGAAATTCAATTGAGAGATTATTTCCTAGAAAATTGACTACATCGTAAGTCCCAAAATTAAGAATATATTTACATTTTATTGTAAATAAACTTTCAGAGTCATCCAGACCAATAGGTACACAATTACAAGTACAAAATCTTGAATTCAGAAGATACTAAATACATTGGAAAAGAGTTTGTTTAGTTTTCATATGCACTCGTTATTTAAGAATTAACAAAATGATTTAGTGCAATGGACTGTCTGGGAAATTCCAGAACCACATTAAAATGTTATGAAGGTAACATCCATTTTTTTTCACATGAGGGAATTGTCTCCATAGAACTTTTGATAAATGTGAAATATTTTACTTTCACAGCATGTTAAGAATCCTGACCAGGTAGGTAGGTTTAATAATAAATTCATTGCACTCACTCTGCCTGCAGTTAAGCTTGAAAATAAAGATACTAGAAATTCTTTCCTTCTCAGTGATCTTTACTGCATCATTTTGAGAAGATATAGAGATATTAAATGGAAATTATCAAGATGTCATTATCAATAGTGATATTAATCTTTAAGTATAAATATTGTAGCCATCACTCCTTTCCATAATTTGTTCAGGTAGTTAATTGTTTCAACAATGATGAGTGAAGAAAGTATGATAGAAAGAACATGTAGTCCTAGTTTTCAAACAGCAGTATGCATCCAAATCATTCACAAAAATAATTACCAGTAGAGATGCCCAGGCCTAATGCCCGTGGAATTCTGATTAGGCACCTCAGGGACTGGTCTCGGGTATGTGTACCTGCACCCATTTCTATAGGTCATTCTGATTAATACCAACACTTGCTACCCATTCCCTCAAGATATTGGTAAAGAATTTAATATGACAATTTGTGATTCACATCTTTTCAGGTCAATTTTCTCAAAAACCTCTAGTCTACATTCTCTTATTTATCCCTAATAACTTTTAAGTGAAATCCCCCTCCTTTTCAGAAATAAGAGGTAAGTGTAAGGGGCTATGGGTTAAGACAATGAAGAAAAGTAAGGGAAGTACTCTGTGTAACATTGAATTTTTAACTGGCTTATTTCTTCCTTGTGCCTTGACAGTGCCTCTTCTCCTCATTTTCATGTTGGCTCCTGATTCTGGTCCCTTTACTAATCTGCCCTCATCGGTCTGATACATGGTGTTCCTTCAGCTGCCATGGTTTTAAAACTCAAATTTCAAAAATGTTGTTCATCCTGTGACTGTGCCCCAAAGCCCAAAGAACCAAAGGAATGGGTCTTACATTGCACTGTGACCTGGTCCTGTCTTTCCAGCCTACTTTCCTTGTACTCCCGCCGAGTTTGCCCCTGGTCTCCCCAAATGTAATGAACGCTTTAGCCCGTGAGTTTTTGCTCACATCATTCGCTTTATGCTAACAGCCATCCCTGTAAATCTTTGCCCCCCAAACAAGATTTCATCCTCCGAATTCCTGCTCAAGTTCCATTTCTTTCTGGTTTACACTCCTGCCCCTACCAAAGTGAGAGACTTCATTCTACAGGTTCCTCATAGAATCTTCTGTCACTTGCGACTCCATACATAATACATTGTATTTTCATTACTTTAAAGATTTTTTTTTCTGCAGAATCTCCTGCTCTTTTCCCTTTCCCCCCCATCTTTTTATTTCCATCAGTACTTTTTGGAAATCACACTTTCAGGAAATATTTATTGATTGGTATTACAGAATCACTTCTTTAGTAGTCTACTAAGAATCAAATCACTGGTGGTAGAGTAAAACAGCTACAGGATCAAAGAGCATGGGTCTTTCCACTGCGGATAAGCAGGAGTTTAATCATTTCACGGGAGAGTGAATGGAAATTTAAAAGGGATTTTCTACACTAAATCTTTCAGCCTCACTGCAACACAGACAGATTCAGGTGCTACTCACGGCAAAATAAAATTAAATAGAACAAACATTTATCAAGTGTATCTGCTAAGGGCAAGATACTCTGACCTCAGGTACTGGAGGGGCAGTCACTCTATGACCCCTCGGTATGTAATACTGTGCTTTACGTATGTCACACTTGAAATTATTTTTTCTGTTTTAAAACTAATTTAAAGGAGAAGTTAGGCAGTTGTGTGAGATAGAACAATCAGCTGCAGCCTCTTCTGTCAAGTAACTTTGAATCTAGTATCAGTATAAAAGATTAAGCAGCCACTCAGTGTACTGGACTGAAGTAAAGGGAAGTTAGTAAATTTCCAGAAGCAAATAAAATGTATTATGATAATATTTGAAGCATAAAGGTCCTTGATGAATGCAAAGAATGCTTGTGGAGATGATATTGTTTCAAGATGGGGTTACTTATTTATCTATTTAGTCAGTAAATATCACAGTGATGCCTGTCTTCATTCAGTCTTTCAACAAGTATGTGAGAGCTGGCTTTGTGCAAAATGTTTCCTTCAGGTTGGCCTGAGATAGATTCAGGTACTCAAGCTTAAGAGGCCTTTGGCCATTGTTTTTTTTTTTTTTTTTGGTGGAATGGGGCTGCTTGAAAAATCTTTTCCATTCAAGCTTCTCTCTGTCCCCCACAGAGAGAAGTCTTTACTATAGACTGTGCCACTGAAATTGGATTGAAAGGCAACATACACCATATCACCAAATATCCAACAGAAAGCTCGAAACTGGTCACTTTCATTCTTAGCCCCCATTTAGGGCTCTTTCCATTCACTCGGCTCTGGTCATGTTCTTGTATTTTTCACATTCACTCGTCTCTCACCACAGTACTTAGGCTCCTTTGGGGAATGAACAATAATGCTTTATGTTGTATCATCCTCAGCAATTAACACAGTGCTCTGTACAAAGGAATTCAATAAATTCTAGTTAAGATGCTAAAAATTTTAATTGAAAACATGGTTCCAAATGTGTTTGCTTTGGAGATGATATTGTGGGATACAAAGATGCATAAAACATAGTTCTGCTCCCAAGGACTTTCTATTTTAACTGAGGAGGTAAAACACATTCTTAAATAACTGTAACACAAAGTATGAAGTGATAAGGGTCACAGAAGTGGTGCAAAGGAAGTGCTATGAGAGTCAGAGGCAGAAGAGATTACTTCCAGCTGTTCAGTGTCCAGTGTTCTGCTCAGGGCAGTGAGGATTATAGGATAAGAGAGATAGTGTTTGCTGCAACTGGGCATACAAACTCACTGGTAGCATGAAACAAACACACAGTTTCTAGTTAAATAAAAACCTAAAGATGCATGTATCAAACCCAAAATGAGTGGGACACTCTGCTCTAGGGTCTGTGTGAAAGAGAGATGGTCACAGTGCAAGGGTGTCTGGGGAAGGCTTCACGGAGACACTCAGCTTTGAACCTTCAACAATGGATGGGATGACTAGATTAAAAAGGGGGATTTGAGAAATAGGATACACATTGGCAATGTCTCAGAAAAAAAGTTGAAAAAAGGAGATGCTATGCAGTTGTTTCTCTTTGTAAAAATCAACCATCTGAGCTTGAGGTATGGTTTATCAATTCCTTCCAATGAACCCTGAGTAAAAAGAGGCAAAGAGAGTGAGGCCTCCCGTGGTATAAACAGCAGAGAAGGCTCGAGTTGCTGTTAGTGGACAAACATCCCTGGATGTCTTTAGGCTTTGAGTAGGGAACGTGATGGTGCGCCCTCTGCTCCCTTGATCCTGCCTCCTCATATGAATCTGTTAAAGACATCTTCCCATATTTTAACTTACTTCTGACCTCTGACACTTGTGCCAGATAATTGACATATTGTGTTAAACATTTATGAAACTGGATATAA
Organism: Phyllostomus discolor; assembly: GCF_004126475.2. Taxonomy (NCBI): domain Eukaryota; kingdom Metazoa; phylum Chordata; class Mammalia; order Chiroptera; family Phyllostomidae; genus Phyllostomus; species Phyllostomus discolor. Next base: position 60,966,451 of record NC_040905.2, read on the forward strand.
GAATCCTTTTCATGAAAGATTAAAAAGTGCTATAAAATAACTCTGAGAAAGAGAACTGGCTATGTACGCTGAAGTAATATTCATCAGGAAAAATTCAAGGTATTCCTATTCCATCTTAAGAAAAAAATTGATAAAAAGTATTTCTTTTTCCTCCGTAAACTTTAAACTTTGCTTGTTACAGCTCCCAGATGATGAGCCCTTACATTTTCAGAAAATTCTCACTGAATGGAATCAGACACTTCTCAATCTACCTTAGGTTCCTATTCTGAATGGTTTCAAGATGCAGACAAAATGTTTATTTTCCTCATCTTTTGTTATTGAGGTATTTGCAAAAACCAGAGAGCTTATTGAGTTTAATAAATATTTTATACATGTTCTTGCTTCTAAGTATATTTTTAAAGCAATGCATTTTTATTCATAGTCATATAATGTTATTATTTTTATTTTGAATGGACATAAAAATGTAAAAGTAACACGGTGGGGAAACTGCAGAACATGGTCACCTGTTTAGCATACACAACAAATTATGCAAAAATAAAATTACTACAGAAGTAATTTTTCTTATCAACAAGCAGTAAGCATTAACTAGGGTAAAGTTATCTCCAGAAATGATGTGGTTAAAAAATCTCGCAAATTATTGAATAAAAGATGCATATGAACTCTACTCTAGAATTCTGTTATAACAATTTGGAAAGATTTTCAAAATCCATTATATATCATATATAATGAAACCTTCTAGTTTTGTTTTGAAAAGCTTCTTGTCATTTGCTTATTTCATCAGAAAAATCAGACAACCATAAGATTTTTATAATGGGTTCCTTAATTGCACTTAATATGACTAACTATAGATGGAAGACACATAACATCCATGTATTTATATCAAAATATCATGAAAACTGTGATGCATAGTGAAATCACGCAGTATCTACTTTTGTTTTATAAAAGTGTAGAAAATTTGTAAATAGCAAGGGTGACCTCCAGTGTGCAATAGGTTTATGCTGTTGGATTTCTTTCAGGAACAGAACATGTGCATTGGTCTACTCCAGTTCTCTAAGAGTGCTAACGAAAAGGGAAAAATAAATTTTCTGTGTCAAAATGAGTTTGTAAGTTCAAAGCAATTGCTTTGTTTGTTTGTTTGTTTTGAGGCTTATGATGTTGCTTGGAACTGGAAAAAAGCAAAAACCATGGGAAAAGACTCAGTGGCTAATAACAATAAGAAAACTATTTTTCTTATATATGATCTGATTAGGACTTATATTCATTAAAGCTTTAGAGAATAAGCTGAATTTACATTTTAATGAAAATACCAAAAGGACATTCTTTAAATACGACACACAGCCACGCAAACAATGAAACTACCTGATATAATTTCTACACACTGATGCCAGCACTTACACCAAATAACAAACTAACACCACCAAAAATCAAACTTAAAAAGCTTTTTAGAAAGTCTTCAAGATCAAAAGCTTTTCACTGTAGGTAAAATTTCTTTTTATGAAAGCTAATGGCTTGCCACATTGTACAATATAATTTCTATTTGTCTCTAATCTCAACACAATAAAAACTATTCACATGAAAAGAAAAAGCATGACGCGTCCCTTGTGAGCCAGCCCAACATGACTCACTCCATCTTTTACACTGCAGACAATACAAAGCATCCAAAACTACCAGGGAATTTTTCCTTGCATATTTTTATTTTCATTTCTTTACTTGGCAAAAACCTAAACTTTGGGGGAAGGTGGTTTCTTTTTAAAGGATTTTGTTAGTAAAACATCAAGTTCTGCCTTAGCTAACCAGACCACACAAAGGATCTAATTATGTGGGTGCCCACCAGATCGCCCGCCTGTCAGAGGCAGCGTCACTCAGGCTCTGTCACTCTCTCCATTAGGCCTATCTGCTTTCAAAGGTCTAGGCTGGGGATGATAAAATTTGCTTAAGGCTGACTCTTGGCATAAAAGGTATAAGGCTGAGAATGAATTGCTTTTTATGAATATTCATAACAACCAGTGTGAACTTCTTAAGTTCCTAGACAGGGAAAAGTGTACATAACTGCATGTGATCTGGTTTGTTCATGTAAATTATAATATATGTGGTGGGTGCCTATCTGTATCAAATCTGTATTAATAATAGAATATAATTAATAAATTATTTAGTATTCACATTGGTGATAATATGCCCTAATTTTAGTACACTATGAAATTCCCAAGTATGGTGTAATCTAAGGAATGGTAATTATTCCTTTGGACTTGTTATGATCTAGCATGTCAAGAGCCTGTGTGCTACCTGCTAAGAGATGTCTGAGCAGGCCCTGACATGATGGACCCTAATGGTTCCAAAGGAGCCATTATCGTCTATTGTGTCAATATTTTGCGTGCTAAAGAGGATTCACAGAAGAGTTCTAAACCAGGCCTTTGCATATCAGACAGTAATGATGACTCAATCTATTATGTCAATAATATGGTATAAAAGAGTCACTCTCTTGAATGTATACAGTCATAGTCTGTCATAGGCATGTTTTGTCAATGATCGGCTTAGAATATTCTTTGAGTACTCTCAGAAGATAGCGTCTTTCAAATCTTGCTGGAATACATTCTTGTCATTCAAAAAATTTGTTTTTAAATGTCATTTTAAATGTGGCAAGTTAATACCATAAAAAGGTTTGAATCAAAAATTAAATTCACCTATGCAAATTATTTGCATTCCCCCATTTAAGTCAAATTAGATTCTCCAGGGCTCCCCAAAACATTTTAGATAAATTTGTAAAGAAGAATACCTTTTACTTTTCTTCTTGAAGGAAACAAGCCAAAATTATTAATGCAGATTTGACCTTAATTCACCCCAATGCACATACCCTTAAAAGGCTCAGCATTGAAAATATGTAAGTACTTATTACATTCTCTAATCAAAGGAAGAAAAATTAAGCTCACATATCAGCGTCTATGTTTATTTTTAAAGATATAGTAACTGGTGATTTTACTTTTGAAAAAATGATTTGTTGTAATGTATTAGGATTCTAGTTTATTTGAAACGTCCATCTTGAAATGTTGACTATATCTTTAAATACTAAGAATTATTAAGTGATGCTTAAGAAAGCAGAGGTTAACTATAAAATAATATGAAAGCAAGAAAAAGCATGACTATAACTTTATTCAAAGTTACATTTTAAGACTAGGACAATGAGAGTAAATTTTATGGCTAAATAAATTGACTTATCCTAATTATTTGTTAAAAACTGCATTGGCAAAAAGCAAGCTATATTCATGCATGAAGTTTAAGATCAAGAATTCTTATAAATATGATAAAGTGCCTTACATTTCAAATAGGAATTCTAATAAAATGCCTTCTTTTGTAATTATATACAAATGGATTAAATATCATAAAAAGTGGATACAGTGCTTTTTTGTGTATATTGATTTTTAAGAAATTGTTTCTGAGATGTGTCAGACATGCCTAGATTTTTGAGTAAGAGATTTTTTTTTTTAATCTTGGCTCTGTTTTTATAAAGCAATGTTTTGGCAAAGTCGGCAAGTTCCTTAAATGAAGATCTTTTTTTCCCTCCCTTCTGGGTATCAGGAGACCATTTTAATTCACTCACCAGCTAAATTCTCAACGGGACTGGTGTATACGGTAACATAGGAGCCAATATCCCTGCTATCAGTTTTCATACAGCCTGGCTGGACCTTTACATTACGGCTGCCCCACATTTATTGTTCTTTCATTGCTTCTGTCAGCATTTCCTGACAGCGCATTATGGAGCACATGGCTACAAAGTCAGTATCAATCAATTCATAATCATGCAGATATAAGTAGCAGACTATTGATAATGGGCCTTAAATCAGATCATCATGGTTTAAGCATAAGATTCTTAAAAGGCAGCAATCTCGCAGGAACTCCTACTTGCCTGTACCTGTTACAAACCCTACAGACCAGTTTCTATACCTACCACTATAACTTCTTTGGAAGAAAAAAAACGTGTAGTAAACATACATATACCGTAATACATATCCCCATGTATACTGTAGTATAAAAGCATAGACGGCAATTAATATAACTTCATCTCTTTAAAAATATGTGCACAAATAATTCCCTTAACACAAATGAACACAGCCCCCCAAGCCTCACATACACCTTTCATTGATAATAACCATTTTGTTGTGTTGTGGGAATGTTTTACTTTGAAAGCATCTCGACTTGATATGGCCATTTAACGAAAATAGAGTGAGAGAATTCACAGAGTTTAGAAGTATGCTACGCTAAACTCAAGGCACCATGCTAAAAACAAAGGCATTTAATTTATCCTAGACATAAATAATAAAACAAAAACAGGAGTTGCATGCAAATTTAGTAACATAAAATTTAAGGTGATAAACAGAATGGAGGCTGGCTTCTTGTTTAGTATTCCTTAGTTATCACCATAATTGCTGCATGTCTGTCATCACTAGCTAAAGAAAAAAGTGTCTTTCTCAGCTGCTCCCCTGCTTGTTTTGTTCGCTGTATTCTTGTAAAGTGGGAGAAAATAAGTGTCATTTAATGAATAGTGCTATTCTTTGTCTGACAGCTTCATATCTGTTAGGTGTAGGAGGCCTAGTACTTTCTTTTTCTGATAATGTTTTTGACAGTGTGCTAAATTCCTCCCCCAAAAGGCCGGCGTGTATATTCTGCTAAAAGGGGCTTCATCTATCCTGAATGGGTGCCCTCTTTTAACCCCCTTCAGCTTCTGTTCTTACATTAATTGAGCTGATCAGATTGAGCATATGAATTTGTCTTTGATGTATTCGTATGTTTAGTTGACGTTGCTCTCTCTCTCATTGGCAGCGGACAGAGCTCTCAGACAAATAGGACTGTTGCCATGGTAACAGGCAATAGCTAGGGATCTCTTGAAAAATATTTTTATTTCAAAATTCAAACTGGAAAATTCTCACTGGATACGGTTCTCAGTTCTAAACATGTCATATCTAATGATGAATGCAATTAGGAATCCCACCAGTGTTTTAAATAATAAATTAGCCTAATTTTCTAGGCCTGGCATGATGACATACAAATACTAAAAAGGCGTCTTCTTTTTTAAAATCCATGACAAAGGACTTATTAATGACTTTTGTTCTTAGGATTTCAAATTAAAACGGATGGTAGGCTAATGATAGCGCTTTCTATCTGCTGAAAACCAGAGGCCTAGAGGTAAACTTATTGTTTTTTTTTAAAGAAAACATTTCAAGCTGCTCTAATATTTGGTAATTTCATTAAAAAAAGCAGGTGTAGAAATCCTTCTATAAATGTTGAAAGCTACAGCAGTTGGTAAATCTCAGTGGATAAAAAAATGCCCATAGCCATTTTTAATTACTGAACATGGAAAAAAGAAATGAATGGTAAACATAAGTTTCAGAGATCACTATCGCCTTACAATGTCAGAGTTTTCAAATTCTTACTATTTTACTTTAAATACAAGTGAAAATAGAAATAACTACTTCAACACATGATACAAATTATAATTATTTTCAAACCTTAATTTGTTCATGATTTTACAATCCCAGTTGCATTAACTGTTGTTTCCCCCAATGTGGGGCTCAGGGAACAATGAAAGTCAAGGTCTTGTTGGATAGTTTCAAGGGTCTGACCTAATGAGGACTCACATTATAAGAGGATTATTAAAAGTAAACCCAATATTTTGCCCTGGCTGGCGTAGCTCAGTGGTTGAGCGCAGGCTGCAAACCAAAGCATCGCAGGTTCAGTTCCCAGTCAGGGCGCATGCCTGGGTTGCAGACCATGGTCCCCAGCAACTGCACATTGATGTTTCTCTCTCTCTCTCTCTCTCTTTCTCCCTCCCTTCCCTCTCTAAAAATAAATAAATAAAATCTGTAAAAAAAATAGTGGATTTGTCTTTTAAAAAAGTAAACTCAATATTTCGATTCCTCACATGTTATTTTTAGCATTTTTTAGTTCTTTGGTATCTGCTAGTTGCTGTATTGTAGGTAAAAATGAAGAATCCAGCGTTTTGATATTAACTGACTGGCAATGATTCTACTTTCTCTAATTTTGAGTCAAAACAGTCAATATAATAAAATCAAGCAAATCCATGTACATTTTTGGTTTGTCAGAGGAAATCCATCTTTAGAATGTCAGCAAACAAAATAACCAACAGAAGTTAAATTAAACCCAAAAGGAAATGAGTGTCTATAATACATAAGTATTCCCATAGTAAATATGGCTTTACACCTGTATATATAAAAAAGTCTGCATTTAAAGCAAAAGATAGAAAAAAGCCAAACATATATTAGCAGTTACTAATTATTACTTTTTAATTATTATTACTTTCTGTATAATAATATGTTAATATGGTCAAAATAGGATATGACTATTATAAGTTTTATTGTAGGTTATGTTAGTAAACCACCTGAAATATTACTTTTTTCCTCAAAAAAGTTGAAGTATAATATTTTTTAAAATGTCCCCTCCCCTCCAAAAAAACCTTTCTAGTTATCTGAAAAACTTCAGGGAACTAGGAGAAAACATTTATGCTTCTATTGGGAAGTGAATATTTCTCCCCTTCACTATACTTCTGTTCAATTTCATCCCAAAACTCACAGTGAAGACAGTAAGTAAATCAACTTCAGAGTTCGCATGAATAGCTGCAGCCTCCTACAGCTCTACTGGAACGTGAGCACATACCTGGGAGGTACAGGCATGCACCTTACCTCACCCAGCTGTCCTGGGGGTCACATAGAAACAGTCCGCTCTGATGGGGGGGGGGGTACACTGTTCTTCCCCAATAAGGCTTTATTGTTTTTCTAAGTTCAGGAAGTATGTCTTTGCATTCTTTCAGAGTGAGTAATAATAATTTTTAAAAGTTTCTTTTATTGTGCCCTGGCTGGCATAGCTCAGTGGACTGAGCACAGGCTGCGAACCAAAGTGTCGCAGGTTCAATTTCAGTCAGGGTACATGCCTGGGTTGCAGGCCACAGCCCCCAGCAACCACACATTGATGTCTCTCTCTCTCTCTCTCTCTCTCTCTCTCCCTCTCTCTCTCCTTCCCTTCCCTCTCTAAAAATAAATAAAATCTTTTTTAAAAAAGTTTCTTTTATTGTTTTTTAAATTCAAGGTAATTAAGCCTTGTCACACAAAAGCCAAAAATATTTCAAAAGCTTCCTTTCATCCCTTGAACTAAACACCCTTACAAGAACTGCCATCTTTAAATCAATAATTGGTTATACATCTATCTTTTCAGACCTCTTTACATAAAACCATTTTGAAAGCATCACATTTCACTTATCCTCTGCCTTTTGGCCCAAGATAAAAAGGTAGTATGAGAAAGGAAAGGAGAGAGCAAATTTTTCTGTTTTTTTCCTATACCCAAATTAGATAGTAAGACATGTGAAGTAATTGTTTCACCTCTTAATCATCAACAGCCACAACCCTGGAGCAGGGAGGAAGTAATTCAGGTGGTTCCTTCCCCAACAGTGACACAACCTTCTAAGGGCCTGGAAGTCACAATCTTCCATGTTCTCCCAGTCTCCATGGTATGCGAGAAACTTCCTTGATGTGATTAACAATCTAGAAGTGACAGTGCATACTCCTCACCAGAGCACCATATTGTCATGTTGGATTGTAAAAGGAAAGCCCTGCCTTTAAGTGTGTAAAATATTTTGAAAATACAAAGCATAATGATGCCAGTTTCTTCTTTTGCTCAGCCCTGCACAGATCTACTCCAAACACCAAGTGGCTCATTGATTTTGGTGTTCAAGGCTTAAATCAGCTCCGTGGGTATCCAGTAAGTCAAGATGAAAGCTAAACACATTACTGAAACCTATGCTGCATTCCATAACCCCAGGGATATAGCTTAAAGACAATTTACCTCAGAAAATGTAAGACAGTGTAAGACAGTGAGAAGAGACCTAGTTTTGGAGTCAGAATGACAAGGTCAGACATTTCTCGCTAGCACCCAGCTCTTAAGTGACCTTCTGAGCCATTATGTCTTCCTCTAAAGAGCAGGGATCATAATATCAGCCCTCCACCTAGGGTTATTGTGCAGTGAGAATGAGAGGGGAGATAGGAATGCGCTCTAAAATGTATGTATCGATAGATGGTACCCGAACCCTATAGACTCCATATTTTAAAAATCAGAATCAAGCATATTGATTTTGCCATGTAAGTTATGTTTCCCCTTAAATTCTTCAAATTTACACATCATAACTAATTTAGTTTTATAATATATAACTTAAAGTGTAAAGCATTAATTTAAAAATTATTTTATTATAGAAAGTATTTATTTTAGAATGTATTTAACTTAAAAATGTGTAGTTCCTACATGCCATTTTTTCTGCAATGGAATATGCTTTTGAACTCATAATTTAGAAAGAGAAACTAGACACTTAGTCAAAGGCAAAAATTAAATGTTCTATGATTTAGTAAATTATAATTAAATAAAACTAAGAGCAATCTAAAATAATTTTAATATAAAATTTCTAGTTTTCATATTTCAGAAAATGATTATCTGAATCATGTTAGATTTATCATTAGTAGTTATATCTACTATAGATTATATCTAAGCATGTATAGTATATCTATGTACATAGAACAGATACAAAATATGGCCAGATGGCTGTAAATATACAAAGCAATTCCTCAAATGTAAATAAATTATATTCTGAAACTTCATTAGTAAGTAAATTGCTTATTAAAAACTTGGGATATATTTTCTCATAGAAACAACATTAATATGATGTGGTGGGTCCAGAAAACCTCAGTAAAAAATCCATGTGACTCATAATTGACCCCAGAGATTAATAACCAAATATGGAGAATTTCCTGTATAAAATACACATTTGCCCTAGCTGGTGACCCCAGGCTCTTCCACCAACAATTGCAGAGGTGGAAAGAGTGGGTGCTGCAATGGACTGAGCTCTGAGGGTGCAGAGAGCAGGTGCCAATTTAGAGGAAACACCCAAGTCAGATGATCAGGATCAGGAATAAAGGATGAAGACAGATATTCTATTTTCTGGCATATAATAAAGGGTTAGTAAATACTAGCCAGGATAACATTCAATGGAAGAACTAAGCAGGCTGGGATTTGTGGGATGTGGAGGAGATTGAGGAGTAAGGACAGGACCAGGAAAGCTGGCGCTGTGGCTGCAGTGGTAGGTGGAACAAGAGGAGAGGCTTAAGAGGAATGTTTCTCATTTGGCAGTAACTCCTTTCTTGTGTCCCCTCAAAGATGGTCTGGAGTTAGTCCTAAATTGACCCAAGAGCAAAATGGGAAGCATCATGAGGAATCCGGGTATGAGGAAGATACATTTCTATAGATGGTAGTATCTGAGTCGGTATTGAGGAAGGAAGGGAAAGGAAACAAGGTGAAATGCCATGACTGAAGAGGAGAAGGAGGGATACCCAAAGCCATGGGCTGTCTGTGAACATGTGTGATCTAAGTGACAAAAGTGAGGGCTCAAGGGAGATGGCCAGCGGCACTTGATCACCCCTTCCCTCTATGAGAGCCACCCTTGGCTCTTGGAATACCACATTCTGCTAGTTTTCCCCCTACTCCACTGACCATTCTTCTCAACTGAATCTTCCTCCTCCCAGCGTTTGGGTGTCTGAGTGCCCTGGGCCTCAGATCTCAATTGAGACGATGCTCATCAGTACTGTCTGAAGTATGATTATGGCCACAACAACTCCAACTCCAAACTCCTTTGCATTCCATGTTACTATGTCCATCTCCTTCTCCTCCTGGATCCCTTAAGGGCATCTTGGATGGACTAGTACAAAATAGAATTCTGGATTCCCCCAACACAATCCTCTCCCATGTTTCCTCATCTCAATAAATCACACCCATATTCACAACATTCACAAGTTGCTTGGAGCCAATACCCAAATTCCTTGAATTGTTCTTCTTACACCTCACACTCAATCTGCCAGCAATCCTTCAAGTTCTATTTTTGATATGGTTCAACTCAGTATCTTCAAATAGATGCCAAAGTCCAACCACTTCTTATCCCCACCATCAGTCTAATTCTACTCAGGTCTACGGTTGCAGCATTCTTTCTTTTACATCCTTTTCACCTTTACATTCTGTTCTTCTCATAGCAATCACAAGTGTTTTAAAGTTATAAGTCACATTACATCCCTTCAAGCTAGATACCCTCTATGACTTCTTATATGCACAAATCCAAGCATTCCTATGTGATCTGTCCTCTGGTTGCCTCTTTGCCCTTCTCTCCTTTCTCTCTCCCCTCATTCATTTAGCTCTAGTCATAATGGTTTTCTTGCTCTTCTTACACCATTTGGATCTTGTTTGTGTTTCTAAACAGAATGGCATGTTGTTCCTTCTGTCTGATGTGCTCTTCTCCAGAAATAATCATAGCTTTCTCCCTTAGGTCAAATACACTTTCTCATAGATTCCTTCTCTGGCTACCCTACCTGTCTACTTAAAGGGTCACCTATCCTGCATATCCATATATGGTTTACTTTATTTCATAGCCTTCATTACTACCTGACATTATTTTACATATTCATCAGTTTATTGTCCACTTGATCATTCGAGTGTAATCCTTATGAAGGTAAGGATTGTGCCCAGCTTGCTCTGTCCTGCCCCAAATATGAGCCTAAAATAGTCCTGACTTAGTAGGTACTTAATACATATGTGTTAATTGTTCATTTTGACAAGCTTTACAATTGCTCATTGTAAAACACAAAAGATTTTGGTTTTACTACTAAAAAAATAGTAGTTACTCATATTGACACAAAAACATCATGTTTTACAGAGGAAAAATGTTACATGGCTTTTAATCCATCCTTTGGAATATGACTTGCATGATTGTTTTCCTTACAGTCATTTTCAAAAACAGGTGGAATTTTTAAAAGCAGTTAAGACCTTTAAAAGTAAGTACTTTTTAGAATTGTGCACTAAGAGAAGGAAAAATGAAAAGACTGACAAATTCTTTACTCTTGTATTTTTAAAATGTATTCTGAGGTTTAAGAGGTAATTATGTAATTCTTCCTACAGAGACTTTGTTAAATAATTTACTATTTGACAGTTTGTGTCACAGTTTTTCACACTACCCTGTAGTTATGAATGAAACTATAAATGGCTACTATAATGATCTAGAGCAGAAATTCCAAGGGTTGGGTAAAGTATTAGAAATCCCAAGGGTAAAGAGTTTATTTATATTAATGGGTTAAATAATTTCAAGTTATTGGCTGTCTAGGAGAAGTACTTCGAATAAATGCTGGAACCCTTTAAGAATCATAAATGTGAGCATTGCAGTTTATTTGTTTATACCATGAACTCAAAATTAGTGACATGAATACTAATAAAAAAGCTGATAGAGAATTCTCACTTTGAGCCAGGTACTATTTGAAGTCTTTTATTCGATAAATTCATCTACTCCTCGTAACAACTTTCCAAAGTAGCTCCATTATACAGATGAAAACACTGAGGCATTGAAAAGTTGGCTGTTCAAAGTCACGCTAGAAGGCATCAGAGCTGAGCACTGAACCTAAGTAATTTGGCTCCAGGGAATGTTAACTGCCATGGAGTTACATTATATGCTGTTTGCTTTATGATTCTGCCAGCAAACTATATTTTAGTTAGCAAAACAGAGGTTTTTACATGAAAAGTAGAATGAGTGTAATAATTAGAAAAATAAGATTTTTATCATAAAAATTAAGTTGCAGGTGATTTACAATGTATAAAAATCTATTATTGAATTTATTTCATACTCTACATTCCAAACAAACTATAGACATCTTACCAACACACACATATTATTTCAGATTGGTTTTTATATAATTTGTATGGGCCAAAGGCCACACAAAAAAATTTAAGAGGCACGCTAATGATGAGTCCTGCTTCTAGGGTCTTAAAGACTCTGATCCTGTTGACTTTTCCCCTGATTTTTAACAACTTTGAGATTGAAAAGTAGAAATAACAGATACACTATTTCAGGCTTTAAAGCTCTTTTCAGAACAGGAAACTATATATTCTTAAGAAGCCATAAGAGGCATAGGTTTCTTAATCATCTACCTTTTAAAATTTTGAATTTCTGTGCTATTGTGTGCCATTGATATGTTTCTCTTTGTACCTAGACCACATAAAAATACCCCAAAATAATAGTTTGCAATAATTTAAAGGGTGTCAAAAACTACCAACAACTGATCAATGTTACCCATCTATAAGGGCAATCACCTATTAACTACATGGGCTATTAATTTTTAAAATCCTGTAAACTTCCTATATGTTACTGTCCAACACTGCATTTCACAGGCATGTTTTGCACTGCAGCTGTAGCAGTAAAATTACTGAAACTGTAATTCTCTTAATATTTAAATAATACATTAAAATTTAATTTTCAGCACCTGGAAGAAGCTGTTTGCGTGCCAGCAAATGAGGTGGCTGGGCCTAGAGCTGCTATACATATGGGACTCAAAAACACCGATCACAAATAATTACTGGGCTGGAGCAGCTGTAGTCACTGCAGCAGTCATTGAAAAACCAGGTCAAAGTTGCTTGAATTCTTTTCTATTTTCAAGATACTGTGTGCATGCATTTTGTGGTTTTATCTTTTTATATTTTCTGCATTTTGTCAATTACTTATTTTTACTGATAATTGTACACTGGGGTGGAAGGGACACTTTTTTTTAAGTTGGGGACGTTAAAGGGAGTTAAATTGATTTCTCATGTTCTTTAAATGACTGACGTCATTTTCTGGTCCAAAACCATATGTGTTTGTTAAATCTGTCTACTGGAAGGACTACACATTCCGTAAATAAACAAACAAAAATAAAGCATTTTCATCGCTGTATATATATGGCTTTCCACACACAGTGTGTGTATATAAAATGGGTCTAAATATAAATGCACACATAAGTCATTAATAAGCTTTTCTTCAATGTGTTTTCTCTGTATTTTTCAAATCCCATAATGCCATATGGTCCACATATAAAAGAAAATCTAAAGCTTTTCATTTTTCAAATTTGAACAAATTACCGGAGGAGAGGACTAGTGAATTGAAGATTCAAAACATTTTATATTTTGTATATTTTCATTCACACCTAAGAAAATAAAACATTTTAGAGAATGTGTGATATAGACATAATTCCTAAGTTCACAGCCTCAACTGGAATTGGGTGGGTGTCACATCTCTCCTCTCCCCTCTCTCAGCATTTCTGACACCCTTACTGGGAAACAACAACTCAGGAGAGCCTGGGACATCTTAGGATTTTTCCATCACTTTACTGAGATTCACATTGCTTTATTCCAAAGCTCTAGATAAAAAGAGAATTATTTTGAGAAGTAAATTTAGTAAAAGGATGGCAATGGTAATAAACTCCTTTCAAGTGGAAATTTTAATTGCTTTGAGTTATTCTTAGATTTCAGATTCTTGGATATGGAAAAAGATCTAAATGCCTGTTTTTAGAAAGCATTGAATGACATCCTATACCTGAGATTCTGAAAGGAAAATAAATTAATATTTTTTATCAGAGGAAAATATGAGGATTAGGGCATAAAAAATGTACTAAGAATTCATACACTATTACCTTCGATCATTTTGATGCAGGTCATTCATACCACCGCCATGCTAACAAGACATCCAATTTACCAAACAATGAATACTGAATACACATTTAAAAGGTACAAATGACTGTCCAAAGAATGACACTGAAAAATATTAAGTAACAGCTCTACCTCAAGATAAGCCTCGTCATTAAAGAGTTTTAATGAAGAAAGCCTTCAAAGGCTAAATCAGGAGGCATTGATTAGATTGCCTCTAACTTTGTGTTTTGACACCTTCGTCTTTCGTGGCATTATATTGTCTCTGTGCATCTCACAAAGGAAGCATTTTACCAGGCCCACACAAGAACAGGAGACAGGCAACGCTTATAAAGGAGACTGTCAAGGTGTGAGCCAAAATGGGTCTCATTTGGATTTCAAGTGAAGAAAACTCTTAATGCATTTCATTACAATGTATGCGAACCTCTGAAAAGAAGGATGGATTGGGATTCTCATCCCTATTAATTTATTGAAATGGATTCAGTTTTTTCTTGTATATCAAGAGAGACCATGTGTTTCAAGCAAGGTAACAATGTTATAGTCCCAATAACTAAATATGCTATGATGCAGTGTGCCCTTCTGTTGAGATAAAGAGGACACAATTTTCCTGATAATTGAGATTTGAGTTTAAAAATAAGTCCTACAATAGTATGGTAACAGATAAATATTCTTTGTTACTATCAGTTTTAAAGATATGATCAAGCTGCTATGCAACACAGGGATTGATTCAGTCTTTGTTACCAGGACAGGCTTTTTACCATTTGAAATCCTATTTTTCCCCCTTACTACTGTCATTCACATATCGACTTTATTTCATTGAGGAATTGTGTGCATGATGTAATTAGGATAACACCAATAAAAGTCATGTTTTATTAAAAGATAGTGAAAAGAGAATGAGACAAAGTCACAGCATTTTAAGTACTGTATAGGAGTCTCCACATAGCTTCCTTCATGAGAATCTTCTAGTCATCAAGACACCTACTAGGTAATTCATGGTTTTAAAAAAAGTACTTATATTTGTTTGATTCATCAACTTTATTAGAATGCAACCCACCATTCAAAAATTTTCAGTCTGTAATCACAGAGCAATGCCATGATCTAATGCTCTTAGACATCCTGAATAATTTCATAAATCCACAGGACTACAAATATAAGACATATGCTCTCATTGCTCTTTAACACCATTAACATTTAGAGATGATTGATTATGTTATACCAATAACATTCAGTGAATTCAAAGCTGATCTATTTTTTATGTAAATCATACAACCTGCTAGTCAAATTAAAGGTTAAATATACATAAAGTCTTAGAATAAAATAGAGATAATCTTTCATATAGAACATGGACTCATGATATACATACACAAATGTAATAGGAGCCATGGATTCACAGGTTGCTTACTAATTAAATCCAGAAAAACAGCATGAGAATGGCCTCCTTATGTTGTTATACATTTCATTCCAAGTGGGAATAATATATCCACAGCTAAGTAGAATTACAAATTTAGCTAGAAAACACAATTGGAAATAAATGTACATTTACAAACTTGGAAAGAACCCTCTATATAAACAAATTTATATTTGTCATTAAAATTTTCCCATGGATGTGACTATACAATACACGCAGTAAGAGTACATGTAAACCAAACATTCAGCATGTATGCATGTGTGTTACTGTGTGCCTGAATATATTTTTTAAGCAATAGAAAACTATATAAAAAATTTTAACAGCAAATCTCAATTAACATTAGTAATTGATTATGTTTATAAGAAAGTTCACACATCTCACTGTAGTATATACAACAGAAGAATTTTTTGATGAATTATGATTAAATTTGAATGATGCATGTTTCTTATTTTTATCTTGACAGCTCTTGTATTCTCAAGCAGAGCCTACTATATACAAATATATAGCAGGTTACCTGTTGAATAATGTATTTCAAGTACTTAAAATTACTGGAGACTTGCCTAAGATCTACCCATGAACACATATTTTGGCCTTAATTTTCATCATTTTATTTCTTCAACTGAATATATTTTATAATTGACTTACAAAGCAGTTAATATCAGACTTTTTTCAAGATATAACAAAGGTAATAATACCATCTTTATGATATAAAGTTTATAAAATTCTGAATAAAACTGACAAGTATAAAATTTGATACATAAAATAAGTGATACACTTATGTTAATTTACCTTTTTAAAGATATCATGTGTTGCTCTGGTTTTTTTTGACAAGACTTCCATTCATACTAGAAACATGTTGAAAAACACTGTATTTTCTCAAAATAAGGAAAATCACTTTACCCACTATCATGCTTGTTCTGTCTAAAGAAAATCAATCATCAAATGCTTGCTTCCAAGTTTTACTTGTTAAACTGCCAATTTATGTGTACAGTTTGGCTCAGCAGAATTTAACTCAGCACCATTTCTTTCATTATTAAAATTTTGTACATACCGTAAAATGTCTTAAACTTAGGGGGTAGGAAAAGGTACCAAAGTTTATACGTGCTTCTACAGAGTATGCAATGTTTATAGTTAAAATATAGTGGTAGGATGTAGTTCCAAACCATGATCTCTAAAGAAAAAGAAAAACTATATCTTTCTGTGGTTTTTCAAAGTAATAAAGGCCTGATTGATCTCACTGACTAAGGCAATTGAATCGGTTGTCTAAATGGTAGTAACGTCAATGTCAGATATGTGGTTATCTTTTCATCTGGGCCCATTCTTGAATGTAAAAATCAGATGTTTGAAGGACATTTCACTGACCTGTTATGGCCTCTACGACTCTCAAACACAATACTACTATTCCTTATATAAGTGCCACATTTTGGATAAAAACCGCTTCATCAGTGATGCCTTTGCGACATCTGGCGGTTCTTAAGATATATAAAAATTACTTTTTGTTTTTCCAAATCTATTGGTACTTGAAATTCCAGACCAAAAGCCTTTGATACCCCCTAGCGGGGGCACAAAAGCACTCTGGCCTGTAAGCTAGGACGGGGACTACCATGAATCCATATGGTGCAAAAGGTCACAAATCTTGAGATGTGGTGACATCATGACAATAAGACACTTTCTAGACAGAAGCTGACCCATTTTAAATATAAAAAGGACCCTGATCACATGTTCCCACACATTTAAAACTATAGAGAAAAAAGAAATATGCTAAGTGCTCTATGCAGAAGCCGAACACTGTGTTTGAGGGTACCTATAGTTCTCACACTTAAGAAATGCTACCCACAGATTTCTGGCAAGACTGCATTAAATGA
Organism: Phyllostomus discolor; assembly: GCF_004126475.2. Lineage (NCBI taxonomy): Eukaryota > Metazoa > Chordata > Mammalia > Chiroptera > Phyllostomidae > Phyllostomus > Phyllostomus discolor. Next base: position 60,983,263 of record NC_040905.2, read on the forward strand.
TCTAAGATGTCGATGTTTCTATATGTTGATATTCAGCAAATGTTAATAAGCAGGGTGGCTAAATGTTAATTGCTAGATGGCTAAATCACAGGTTACACATTTCTATGCAATCTTTGGTTCCTTTAGAAATGATTAATCTAGCCATGCTAAAACTCATTCTGCAGGTTTCTGCCTTTATTTATATTTCCAGTAAAGCACAGAACTTGAATATTACTTAGTACAGAAGAAAAACTAGCTTTGGATTTTTGTTCTTGTTTTACAGGCATTTTAATATGAGAAAAGAGGGGTAAAAACTCATTTCCATCTCTCCATCGCAGTCTCTACAGGTACATTTGTTGTCCGCACTGAGAAATCATGACTTTGCTAATTCTCTTGGTGGGAGAAAATCACATGTGCTTTGCAGTCGTGTTTTTACTTCATCTGAGTCTTGGTGAAGTAGCACACTCAACGGCAACAAGATCAAATTCAAATTGAAAATCTATATTATTTTGGTTATAAACTAATACTTTCAAAAGATTTTCCTAGAATAAAAACTCAGGTTCTTCAGATTTTGTTTTATAATCAATATTTAATATGTTAACTCATTTCTGATTTTTTCAAGTGATTAATACTGTACAGTCTGTAACTACAAGAGATGGTGGGCACAAGTCTCCTGACATAGTACTCAGATGATATTTACGCATACGTTGCTGAATTTCATTCATAGATATTTTTGTTTTATCACTGAATCAATTTATTTTCATTTATAAAAAACATATAAAAACCATCCCTATAGAAATGAGTTTGAATTTATATGCAATTGTCAACAATTTCATGTGCATAAAAATTTCTCAGGTGTTTTCCATTAGGTTCATATGCTTTTAGAGTAGAAATAAGATGCTTTGATAGAGTTTATAGATTGAAATTTGAAATGAACATATTTTTAAAAATTATTCTATGCTCTCCACTTTAACAATACAGAATCATATAGAATAAAGTTCTATAAACAATCTTTATTTAGAAATTAATATTACATTTTCTTGATATTGTTTAAAAGGATCTTGTTTAATTGAGGATATAGTGCATGTAAAACTGTTATTGTCATTATTTTAAAAAATAAGAATAAGAAGAAAAACGTATAATAATCCATTATTGTTATATTATTTGCTAATATTTAAGACTACAACAAATATTTTGACAAATAAAGTAAAAACTATAATATGATATACTGAGTAAAATACACTTTGTATAATAAAATAAATATTAAAATGTAAGCTATGAAAAGTGACTACAGACATACCTTTACAATAATATGACTTAAATCTTTTCAAATGTTAAAGCAATTATTTTAATAAGGATAATAACAAGTGTATAATTCAACTACCAGAATTATGTATTGAACTGCCAAAATATATTTTCCATACGACTATACACATAGATATAAAGAAGTAAAGTCATAATTCTAAAGTAAATTTTATTGTTTTCTTGAGTTTGTTTTTTAGAAATAGATTTGTAAGATGCTATGGAAAAATTTTACTATGAACCTCCCAAAAGCCACAAGAAGAATATCAAAATAAATCCTGCCATCAACTTTCAATACAAAGACATGGAAATTTTGTCACATTATTTAATTATGTATTAAAGGTTTTCTTTGTGTTTTTTGGAGGCCATGCTGGGAAAGCAAAAAGAAGGACACAGAAGTATTTTAAAAAGTGAGAAATAGAAATAAGCAAACAACTGAAGATAAAAAATGTCATACATGGAAAGCATTGAAGGAGATTCAACATAAGCATAATTGGCATCCCTAAAAAAAATAAACTAATGCAATGTGCAAAATATACAAAGATATACTTTAAGAAAACTTACCAGAAATAAAGTAAGACTTGAATATACAAACTGAAAGAACACATTTCCTTGGGAAAACTGACAGACAGAATGATAAACAACAAGACATACTGGTGAGAGGAATGATTTTCAAAGACAAAGAAATAATTATTTCACCTTTCTGGTAAAAATATGAAGGTGTTGAAGGAGGAAAAATAGCTCCTCAGCTATGTACAGGAAGAGTGGAGCTACGGCTATGAAGTCTCCTGAGAAATAAAGCATTATCCAATAGGTAAAGGGTGTGGAAAACATAGTTTTATAGCTGATTGTATGGAAAATAATACAATAAATTAATCAATAATAATACAAGAATAAATACAAGCATAATACAATAATTAATCAATAATAATACAAGAATAAATACAAGAATAAATAATAATACAAGAAAGTATGTACTCAAAACAGAAAACCTATTTTTGTGCCATCTGTACATACCCATCCCAAACTGTTATTCAGGAATAAAAGTGACAGACACGAAATATTTAAATATGTAATATTCAAGAATGACAATGATCATGATCCCATCTCAAACAAACTACAAAAGACTGAATTTCAGATGAGAGATGAATGGAAAAACCATGGCAAAAAGATGACCATGAAAACTGAATCCATTTGAATATAAAACTAAGATTAAAATAACTATGAGAGTTATGGTTAAGAAACAATGTACATGTTAAAACCATCACAATTTTTAAACAATAGAAGTAAAACTTTCTTGACAACAACTGAGACAAAAGATTAAGCTTAAGGTGGGCACATTAATTTATTTATCTTCTGTATGGTAGGTCAAGAGATAACCTTTAATTAAGTATAAGGATATTTAAAGTTATAACTGTAAATAGTAAAACAACTAAGACAAATAACATATTTAATTAAAATTAGGTGGTGAAGAATATGGAGATTAGAGGGGAAAGGTGGGAGGAAGTTGCAGATATTAATTTTGTCATTGTTCATTGTGGGGAGTCGATAGATAAGACTAAGAAATATGATTTAAAATGTTATAAAAAGTTGTAGTTACTCAGAGTGATCATTAAAAGAATTAACAGCAGCAAACAATTTGCAGGGGAAAGCTGCCTTCATTTTCATGATTCATCTATTTGGGACCTTAGATTTTTACGCTATATCTATGGCTTCACTTATTCACTTAAAAAGATACTTTTTAAAACTTAAAAGTATCTAACATATATTTAATGTGAGTCTTAGCAAAATATAAATTTGATCATGTTGGTCTTCCCACCCATGCTCACTAAAATGTTCTTCATTTAAGATTCTCAACATTAAAGCACTTCAAAACCTGGGCAGTTTCTTTCTATGACTCACAGAGGACTGCTCTCCACCATGCATGCTTTATTCTGTTCACTTTGGGCTCTTCCCTGTTCCTTAAAAGTTCTGTGCTTCTTCTTGCCACCAGGCCTTAGCTCTCTCTGCTAGGCAGACAGGCCAGTAAGCCCCAAATTACACTTTGGTGTGGGTATATGAGATGCATTTCATAGCTAATCAACCTAGAATAAATTCATGTTTCCCATAGGAAGTGACACTAAAACTAGGATCAGAAGAATGAATGGGAACAGGGAAGGAGCCACTGAAAGGAGCCACTGAAAGGAGCCACTGAAGGAGCCACTGAAAGTATGTACAGAATAAGAGGACACCAAACAAGAGGTATTATAAGGGGAAAAAGCCTGGAAATAAGAGAAAGCGAAGACTTTTGAGGAACTGAGTGAAATGTGAGTCAAATTTAATAAAAAACTAAGCAGATAATGCCTTACATTGTAAGTGTGATTTTTGGTGTTTCTGTGCCACACTGGAAAAAGATTGTCTTGGGCCATAAATTAAATACTTTGCAACACGTAATCACAAAAAAATCTCATAATGTTTTACATAAATTTACGTTTTGTGTTGGGCCTCATTCTCAGCCATCCTGAGCTGCATGTGGCCTGCGGGCTGCAGGTCGGACACTCCTGCCTTACAACTAAGTTGAGTTTTGTCCTGGTAATACAAATGGTTTTGAGTATAATCTTAAATAATGATTTCCTATGCTATAAATCACATAGCATAAAATACAGTAAGTTCTATTATACATTTCAGGCTTTGGAATATTACTGATGTACATTAAGTATATGATAAATATTTGTTGAGTAAATGAAATTTAAATAGCATGGAAGAAATGCTCACATTGTGATCAAATTATTTCAAAAGCTGGAATTAATCAAGTGAAGCCCTGGCAATTCCACCCACATACAAGCTTTGTGAACACTGTCCACATTGTTTTAAAGTGTGGTATATTTTAAAATGTAAAGTCCTAGGTATGGGGAAAATGGAATAAGTCCACTGTGGCTGACCTCTCACAATAATAAAACTGAGGTTGAATCAACAATGCGGTGTCAGGTGTAATCAGCAAAAACATAGAAAAGGCCATCCTTCTGGCCAGAGGTGAGAGAAAAATAGTCCCTGTGAGCCAGGGAGTTGAACATATGAAGTGTGTCCAGAAAAGGTCCAGCCATTGTTAATATAACAAGAATGGACTGCATGACATCAATGTAACCTGGCAGAAGTGGACTGGAATGAGCATGTGAGAACAATGATGACTTCACTGTACTTGTCAGTGGGGCAGTAGATGCTATTGAGTGAGCATGTGTACTGCGTGGTCCTCACATTCAAAATGACTGAGCGAGTAGAGCAACAAATCTGCAACAAATTTTGAATTAAGCCTGAACATTACTGTGTGGAAACTATTCAGATGACTCAAAAGGCCGCAGCTATGGGCAACTGGTGATTGGCAGCTTTATCAGGACAATGGGCTCGCTCATGTATCATGTCTTATGCAAAGATTTTGGCAAAACATCAAATCACCCAGGTGACTCAGTCCCCCTACAGACCAGATTTGGTGCCTTGCCACTTCTAGCTTTTCCTAAACAAACATCACCTTTGAAAGGGAAGAGATTTCAGAAGGTTGATGAGATTCAGGAAAATACGACAGGGCAGCTCAAGGCAATTGTGAGAATTGTGTGAGGTCCCAAGGTGCCTACTTTGAAGGGGACTGAGGCATCACTGTCCCATGTAAAGTGTTTCTTATATCATGCATCTTCTTCAATAAATTTCTCCATTTTCTCTATGGCTGGATAGCTTCTGGACAGACCTTATATTCAACTCTTTTTTTTCTGCATTTTCTCCCTCAGTCCTGCTCTGCAGCTTGCTTTAACCACCCATCTGCATTGCAATGGCAGCTGCAGGGTCAGCACTTAGGAAAGTCTATCCTTCTGGATAGAGGACCAGGAAAAGAAAAACCTTGTACAATAGTATTGAGTGAATTTCTATTATCTCCTTTATTCCTTGCTGCTTCACCGCATGGGCAGTGACAGGAATGAAGAGCTGCATGACAGTAAGAAAGGCTTAAACTCTGAGAGATCTCAACTTTTCTGGCCAGAGGACCAGGAAAAGAGGCCCCTGAAAACCAGAAAGTATGGGGAGAAATTCCTGGGAGAAGAGACTGTAAGTAGGGAATCCCTAATTTTGTATAGAAATCAGTAGAAGTCTCAGGCTCCCTGACAAGCTTTGTATGCAGAGAACACACCCAAAGTAACACAGCAAAGGCTTTGTTAGTACACAGAACCCAAGGAAGAGCCTGAGACTGAAAATCTCACTCTATACACAGGTAACAGGGAATGACCATATTTTACTTAGCACTAAATACATAGAGTAGTACATATTCTCATGTGTAGTCATCATGGAGAGTTGCCAGTTTTTCTGGAGGCCTATCTTCATTAGGCTTCGTTTTAAAGTTAGGACTGATAAAATAATTGGGTAGATTTCTTTATTATTAAAAAAAGGTCAAATAGCATAAAAATTATTATTTCTTGAAGGTTTAAGTCCAATTGTGTGAAGAAAGGTAACATTTAATAGTTTCCATTTCTTAGACAATGTTCTTTTCAGGTTTATACGTATTTTTGATAAGTATTGGTGATTTGAATTTTTTAGAAAGTATCCAATATATCAAAACATTCATATTTACTCAATATTAGAAAGTAAATATAATTTCCAGTTTTTAAATTTCCACATCTGCTGTCATACTATTTAAAGAGGTGGGCAAAAGTAGGTTGGTCATATGAAAAATAATAAATAATTAAAAATAATAATATAAGAATAAACTGAGTTTGTGTACTCCCAACTTTAAACCTACTTTCGCCCACCCCTGTTATTAATTCACTTTGTTTTCTCAGATTTAGTACTCATGCTTCCTTTTTATTAGTTTCTTGTCATAGTCATCAACTTTTTTCCAAAATCCTTTATTAGAGACAACAGAGGCCAGAAGGAAATGGAATGACAAATTAAAGGTGCTAAAAGAAGGAAACTGTCAACCAATAATTCTTTATACAGCAAAACTACCCTTCAAAAACAAATGCAAAAGGAAGCCATTTCCAGACTACAAATTGTCCTGCTTTACAAGAAACACTAAAGGAAGTCCTTGAGGTTGAAAGGGAATGATAGCAGATAGTAACTACAGTTCACAGGAGGAAAAAAAAAAAGCACCAAAATAGCCAATATGTGTAGTGGGAAATACTTACAAAATATTAAATAAATATTCTTTTTTTGTACTTAATATTTTTTAATTTTTATTTTTACTGTTGTTCAAGTATAGTTGTCTCCATTTTCACCCCACCACACTCTCCACCCAACCCATCCCAGCCTCCCACCCTTGACCCTATCCCCTTTAGCGTTGTCCATGTGTCCTTTATACAAATTCCTTGATGGACCTTCCCTTATTTTCCTACATTATCTCTCTACCCCTCCCCTCTGTTACTGTCAGTTTGTTCTGTATTTCTTTTTTTTTTATTTTAATCATTGTTCAAGTACAGTTTTCTCCCTTTCACTCCCATTCCAGCCCACCCACCCAACCCTCCCTACTTCCTTCCCATTATCACCCTCCCCCTAGTTTTTGTCCATGTGTCCTTTAAATTTGTTCCTGTAAACCCTACCCATTCTCCCCTGAAATTCCCTCTTCTCTCCCCTCTGGTCACTGTCAGTCTGTCCTCTATTTCAGTGTCTTTGGTTATATTTTGCTTATTTCTTTGTTTTGTTGTTTAGGTTCCTGTTAATGGTGAGATCATGTGGTATTTGTCTTTCACTGCCTGGCTGATTTCGCTTAGCATAATGCTTTCCAGCTCCATCCATGCTGTTGCAAAGGGTAGGAGCTCCTTCCTTCTTTCTGCTGCATAGAATTCCATTGTGTAAATGTACCATAGTTTTTTGATCCATTCATTTACTGATGGGCATCTAGGTTGCTTCCAGCACCTAGCTATTGTAAATTATGCTGCTATGAACATCAGGGTACAAAGGTTCTTTTGTATTGGTGTTTTAGTGTTCTTAGGATATAGTCCCAGCAGTGGAATTGCAGGGTCAAAAGGCAGATTCATTTTTAGTTTCCTGAGGAAGTTCCATACTGCTTTCCATAGTGGTTGTATCAGTCTGGAGTCCCACCAACAGTGCACTAGGGTCCCCTTTTTTCCACAACCTCTCCAACACTCGTTTGTTGCTGTGTTTATGATGGCCATTCTGACTGGTGTGAAGTAGTATCTCATTGTGGTTTTAATCTGCATCTCTCTGATAGCTAGTGATATTGAACATCGTTTCATGTGTCTTTGGATTTTCTGTATGTCCTCCTTGGAGAAGTGTCTGTTCAAGTCCTTTGCCCATTTTTTAATTGGGTCACTTGTCTTCTTAGAGTGGAGTTGTGTAAGTTCTTTGTATATTTTGGAGATTACACCCTTGTCTGAGGTATCATTGGCAAATATATTTTCCCATACAGTTGGTTCTCTTTTTATTTTAATACTGTTTTCTTTAGCTGTGCAAAAGCTTTTTATTTTGAGGTCCCATTTGTTTATTCTTTCCTTTATGTCCCTTGCTCTAGGTGACAAGTCAGTAAAAAAGTTTCTGCGTGAAATATCTGAGATTTTCCTGCCTACGTTCTCTTCTAGGACTTTAATGGTGTCACGGTTTATATTTGAGTCTTTTATCCACCTTGAATTTATTTTTGTATAAGGTGTAAGTTGGTGCTCTAGTTTCATTTTTGCACGTAGCTGTCCATTTCTCCCAACACCATTTGTTGAAGAGGTTATTTTTATTCCATTTTATGTTGTGACTTCCTTTGCCAAATATTAATTGACCATAGAGACTTGGGTTTATTAAATAAATATTCTTAATCTTTCTTTACTCTTGTCTCAAGTTCTTTAAAAGACATAAGACCACATAAAACAACAATTAAAGCTGTATTGTTAGGTTGAAAACATACATAGATTTCATAGGTATGGCAATAATAGCACAAAGGAGGAAGAAGAGAATGGAATGATATAGGAAAGCAAAGTTTTATATTCTACCAAAATTAATTTGGCATCAATCTAAAGTAAATTGTAAAAAGGTGCATATTTTAATATCCAGAGCATCCACTAAGAAGAGAACTAAAAAAATACTACAATTTCAGTTGAAGGATTAAAATACTCTAGAAAAGGACAAGTCTTATTCTGCTACCAAATTGGACTACCATCCTAAAGAAGATTAAATACATACCATAATTTCATAATGTTTATGTGTGGACACAAAAATCTTATTTTAGTGCTTAAAATGCTCTATTCTCTTTTCCACCTTGGAATATGTGTATGTGCTTAATTTCTGGCACTGAGAAATAGTATCCAGGCTTTTCTTGATATTGTAAATAAAATGTTGAATTAATTTATGATACATTCTTACTTATACTTCTATGGTTAATTTAGCTGAGTTACTTATACAAAGTGATTAAAGAAAAATTTTCATCCAAATACGGAAATTAATACGAACATAAAGTATCAGTTGATTATGAGCATTCATATGTATTTCATATTTTCACAACACAGGGTTCCTGAGTATACTTTTCTTATATCACTTTAAATTCATGCAGTGGAAGAAAATAAGTGCAAATGATTAAGTTACTAACACTAATGCAGTACTATTGCAATAAAATATAATACATTAATTACCCTCACATGTAAAAAGGTTCATGATAAATACATGTTATTGACTTTTAGCTACTCTAAAAGGCACATGGAGGTATACAGGCCTAACTTATATGAAATATAAATATTAGTTAAGCTCCTTAATGAAGTCATGTTGTAGTAGGAAAAAGTAGAATTTAGCAAAAGTTTGTGGACTGACAGCTGTCAGAGGGGAGGGGGCACAGGGACTGGGTGAAAGAAGGTGAAAGGATTAGCCAAAGAATGTTCATGTGCAGCCCACAGACACAGGCAATAGTGTGGTGCTGGCCAGAGGGGAGCAGGGATAGGAGCTGGATGGAGGTGGGCAAAGAAGGGGGAAATGGGGGCATCTGTAATAATGTCAACATGAACACAGGAAAAAACCTTTGAACTAATAAAATATGCAAATAAATAATGCTTTTCTTGAAGAAAAAGATAAATTGTATGATTATTCACCAGTGTACTGTATAGCCTAATTTTGGCAAAAACTTGAGGTCTATTGATTAAGTACAGAAAATAAAATATAGACTATATAGGTCTACATATTTACTTTCTATTATTTTTCATTCTTTTTCAGCATAAATATAGTGATGGATTCCTGATAATTTTAGTGTGATGTTTTTTCCCCTCAAAGAAGTTTCTTTAGAGCAAGTGTGTTAATGATAGTCAGCTTGCAAAAGTTTAAGTTTCAAACAGAAAACGATCATCTCTGATATAATAAGATAGAGAGCACCACATTAATCATTAAAAGAAAATAGTAACTTCACAGCAAATATCTAGAAAAATGTTCCTGCTCATAAATATAGTTTAGAAATTTGTGAAGAGGTTCCATATTTCTTGATATCAAATGTAGAGTTTTGTTTAAATTTTTTGTGTAAAAGGGTAATAAGGAAACAGTATGAAAGGCTATATGTTACCAAATTGGAAAACTTAGAAGAACTGAACAAATTCTTAGAATCATACAACATTCCTACACTGAATCCTGAAGAAATAGAAAATCTGACTAGAACAATCACTGGTAAGGAAGCTGAAATAGCAACAAAATCTTTCCAAGAAACAAAGCCCGGGACCAGAGAGCTTCATTGGTGAATTCTACCAGTCATTCAAGGAAGATATAATACCTGTCCTTTCCAAACTCTTCCAAGCAACACAAGATTAGGAGGCATTTCCTAACTCATTTTACACAGCTAACATTACCCTAATGCTAAAACTAGACAAGAAAACACACACACAAAAATTATAGGCCATTATCTATGAGGAACATAGATACAAAATTCTCAGCCAAATTATCAGCAAACCAAATACAACAGCACATTAAGAGGATTATAGACCATGGTTAAGTGGGGTTTGTTCCAGGAATGCAAAGATGGTTCAACATCCACAAATCAATCAACATAATACACCACATTAACAAAATAAAGGGTAAAAAGCATATTATCATTTCAACAGATGTGGAAGTAGCATTTGAGAAGATTCAATATCCATTTACATAAAACTGTCACTCTTTGTGGATGACATGATTTTTTAAAAGATTTTATTTATTTATTTTTTAGAGAGGGGAAGGGTGAGAGAAAGGGGGAGAGAAAGATCAATGTGTGGTTGGCTCTCGAGCACCCCCTACTTGAGACCTGGCCTGCAACCCAGGCATGTGCCCTGACTGGAAATCGAACCCGTGACCCTTTGGTTCACAGGCCAGCACTCAAGCCACTGAGCCACAACAGCCAGGGTGGATAACATGATTTTACATATAGAAAACCCTAAGGACTCCACCAAAAACTAGTAGAAAAATACACAAATATAGTAAAGTTGCAGGGTACCACATCAGTATACAAAATCTGTTGAGTTTCTATATACTATCAGAGAGAGAAATAAAGAAAACAATACCACTTACAAAAAAATAATAAAATACCTAGTTATAAACTTAACAAAGGAGGTGAAAGATCTGTATACTGAAACCTATAAGACATTGTTAAAAGAAATGGAAGAAGACACAAAGAAATGGAAAGATAGTCTGTGTTCATGCACTGGAAGAATTAAGATGGTTAAAATGGCCACATCAACTAAAAGAATTTACAGATTCAGTGCAATGACTATTAAAATCCCAAAAGCATTTTCACAGAAATAGAACAAAAATCCTCAAATTTTTTTGGAACTACAAAAGACCATGAATAGCCAAAGCAATTCTGAGAAAAAAGAAGCAAGCCAAAGGCATCACATTCCCTGATTTCAAACTATACTGCAAAGTAATAATCAATATAGTATGATATTGGCAAAAGAACAGATACACAGTCCAATGGAATAGAATTAAGAGCCCAGACAAAAATCTACATATGCAGAGACAACTAATTTAAAACAAAGAAGATAAGAACATATAATCAGGAAAGAAAAGTCTCTCTGATAAATGATACTGGGGAAACTGGACAGCCACATGAAAAAGAATGAAATTAAACCACTACCTTATACCACACACACACACAAATAAGTCAAAATGGATTAAAGACAAGTATAAGACCTGGAACCATAAAATATCTGGAAGAAAACATGGACACTAAGCTACTAGACATTCATTTTAAGAATGTTTTTGTGGATTTGACTCTAATTGCAAGGGAAAGAGAAACAAAAATAAATGAGTGGGACCACATCAGACTAAAAAGTTTATGAACAGCAAAGGAAACACCAACAAAATAAAAAGACAACCATGGTCTTCTTATATCATGGCAGAAGATATCTGTACATGATATTTCCAATAGGATGTTAATATCCAAAATATATAAGAATGCATACAAGAAAAACCAAATAACTTGATTTAAAAAATGAGAAGCCCTGGCCAGGTGGTTCAGTTAGTTGAAGCATTATCCCATACATTTAAAAAAAAAAAGTGGGGGTGTTGTGTGTGTTGAATTCTAGTCAGGGCATGTACCTAGGTTTTGGGTATGATTCCTGGGTCAGGGAGTGTATAGAGGCAAGTGATTGATGTTTCTCTCTCACATTGATCTCTCTTTTTCTCTCTCAAATCAGTGAACATACCCTCAATGAGAATAATAAATAAATAAATAAATAAATAAATAAATAAATAAATAAGGATCTAAATAGACTACTTGCCAAGGAAGACATACAGATGACCAACAGGCACATAAAAAGATGTTCAAAATCATTAATTATCAAGAAAATGCAGATCAGCCCTGGCTGGTGTGGCTCAGTGGCTTGAGCGCCAGCCTGCAAACCAAAGGGTCACCAGTTTGATTCCCAGTCAGAGCACATGCCTGGGTTGCAGGCCAGGTCCCAAGTAGCGGGTGCTTGAGAGGCAACCACACATTGATGTCTCTCTCCCCTTTTTCTCTCTCCCTTCCCCCTCTCTAAAAATAAATAAATAAAATCTTTAAAAAAAAAGAAAATGCAAATCAAAACCACAATGAGATATCACACCTGTCAAAATGGTTATAAAAACAACCTAGAAATTAACACATTTGAAGGAGAATGTGGAGAAAAGGGAACCCTCATATACTGTTGATGGAGTTTCCTCAGAAAGTGTAGAACAGGACTGCCATATGATCCAGTAGTCCCACTTTGGGCATTGACCATAACTGAAGAATATGAAAACACTAATTCAAAAAGATGCGTACACCCCTATGCTCATTGCAGCATTATTTACAATAGCCAAGATACAGAAGTAACCTAAGTGTGCATCAATAAATGAATAGCTACAGGTGTCACATATACTCATTTATATATATGTGTTTGTATATATATATATATATATAATTACATGGAATATATAAATATGTATATGCATGCAATGGAATACTACTCAGACATTTAAAAAGGATTAAATATTGCCATTTTTGACCACATGGATGGACCCTGAAGGTATTATGCTAAGTGAAATAAACCAAGGACATGAACAATGGTGTGAGGATTGCCTGAGGCAGTGGCAGGTGTTTGGCGGAGGGGGGCAAAGGGGAGAGAATTGAGACAACTGTAACAGCATAATCAATAAATAAAATATGATTTAAAAAGGACAAAAACTATATGATTTCGCTCATATGTGGAATATAAAACAACAAAGAAAAATGAACATGCTCAATAAAACAAAAAACAAATGAATAGGTACAGACAACAGACTGGGGGTTAGCAGGGAAGGGGAGTGGCGGGAGCTCAAAAGCGTAAAGGGGGCCAGAGAGATAGTGACAATGGAAGCTAGACTTTTGGTGGTGAGAATGCCAAAATGTATATCAAATTGTGATGCTTCACACCTGAAACTTATATAATGTTATTAACCAATGTTACCTTAATGAAAAATAGAGAAAAAAGGAAAAGGAAATAAAATTCCTATGTAAGAGCTTGCTAAAATTCTCCATCTAACAGAGCAGATTTTCACTACTGATAAACCTTTGACACTGGCAAATTTCATTCTCGATCCTTTCATGTAGCACAGGAGAATAAATTTTTAAAATCAAGAAGAGTAAATAAGCATTAAGAAAAATAAAACAAGATATAAAGACACTAATAAACTTTTATGAAAGAATGCCAAATTGATTCTTTCTCAAGAAATTTGAATTTTATAAAATAAAGTAAGTAATATTTCATAGAAGGTTTGGAGGACATTTAACATTTCATTTTGCCTTAAAGACAAAAGAGTTGGGGTTTTGCTGTGTTAAAATGTTTATGGATGGGTCTAGTTTGACAATTTAGCCTGTCGGATGTGACTTTCACAGTCTGTTGGCAGTTTGTGGGCAAGCCATCACACCTGTGACTCTGTGGTTGATTAATGAGTCTTTCAGCTCATTGCTACCATCTGAAGGAGGGCTATGGCCTTTCTGAGCTTCACTGGTTTATTCGCTTTAAACTGCAGTCCTGCTGAGGTATCTTCCATAAGAAAATCACACCTGGTTAAAGCTAATGAAAACCTCAATATGTCATTTTCTAGACAAGTCAAAAAAGCATGTAAAACTAAGACAAAAGATGTATTCAAGTAACATGAATGTAGTTTTGTCATAACCTGCCAATTCCAAGACCAACACAAAAAAAGCTTTCCTCAATGACATATTTCAGTGTCAGCTTTTAGAGCGATAATTCAGAATTCTCTGTGCTATATGAGAGCTTCTACAATGCCAGCTCTTTCACTACACCCAGGTTCTATTTTCATCAAAACTGGGAAGGTTCTCGTTCATGATAAGATACCAATTTAGCTTTAATTGTCTATAAATGGTTAATTTAATCAGGAAAATTCTAAGCCTTGTTTCCAGGTCCCCACCTGTAGCCGGTCCCCTGGAAATGTGTCCGCTTGTACTTCTAACCTTTTCTCATGAGCAAGGCGGCACTGCAGCTGCTGTTTCCCCAGTTCTACTCTAGAAGCTGAAAAGCCTTTTAGAACAAAAACATTTAAAGGTCCTCCCAAAGGTGAGGACCTCCTCTAAAAATGTGAACTAGAAAGAAGGGGACAGAGAAGGGAGGGAGGGAAAGAGATAAAGTGAGAGAGACAAAGAGAGGGAGAAACTCAAAGAATGGATCCTGGAGGCCTACTGCAAAAGTCTGGTTTAGGGCAAAGTAATGGGAAACCAAGGAAATGTAAAAGATAGAAACCTTGTCCCCTTCAGGGCTGCCTACTACTGCTCCATTTCTGAAGCACGATGAATTGTCAAACATCAACAATACTTAACTAAATACTAAAATTCATTTTAGAGGTAAATACCTGCTATTCCTTACTTTGGATTTTGGACCAGCATTTCCTCCAGGAGCTACATATATATTTATTGAACAAGGTTTAGCTATGTGCAAGTGGCAGAGAGATTCACAACACTCCCAGTACTATCAATAAATGAGCAGAGAAAACCAGAGGTTTCCATTCTGGTTACCATTTTCTGATCCACGATATTAACAAAATTTTTGCATCACTGCATACATAAGCAGTGAACAGTTCTCTGAATTGCAAGGGCATACTGGTGTGATTTTCTGGTGCAGTTACTCAGATCTCTCCTTCCGTGTTTGCAATCACCGAAACCTGACACAGACTAAATTAAAAGTGAATGCCTTTTCTAAACGTTCTACCCAGGACATACAAAGAAATATTTTTCTTCATTTTACCAGGGAATAATCTGAAATAATTGTGCATATCATTACCATCATTGCTATTTTTCCAATTTCTCATTTCATACCTGTACTTAGAATGAGGGAATAAAAATATTTCATAGTCTACTACTCTTAATGTGTAATTCTGTGATTTTTATTTGAAAGCATTGATTTTGGCTGGTAAAAATACTGATTCCTTCAACAACTTATCAATGCCAGCAATGGCTTTTTTATTTTATAGTTTATTTTCAAAACGATTTTGTATTAATTTCAGATGTACAGTCATACTGGTTAGATAATCACATAATTTAAAAAGTGTCCCACTGATATTTCCAGCACCCAACTGGCACCGCACATAGTTATCGAAATATCACTGACTATACTCCCTATGCTGTACTTCACATCCCTGTGACTGTTTTGTCACTACCAAACTGTACTTCTCAATCCCTTAAATTCTGGCACCAGCTCCCCTCCCCTCTGGCAATCGCCAGTCTGTTTTCTGTATAACAATGCCTTTGTAAACACTCACACAGTATTTGATCATGCAAATTTCCAAATTGTGATACCAACTGTTTCAATTCTGGATGCACAGTTAAATCACATGGAAGACTTTTTTAAAGTACCAAGTACTGTGCTCCAGCCCAGAGATGCTTATTTAATTGGTCAACCAGAGGCTTGGACATTGGTAGATTTTTTTATACTCTTCCCCAATAATTCTAATGTGCACCCAAGAGCAAGTATGATTGATCTACAGATATCTAATCTTCATGTTTATTTTGCTGACTAAAAGGATAAAAATCTTAATCCTACCAGGGGAAAGAGATTTCTCAAATTAAGATGGAAAATAAAATCATCAGTCTTTGGGATTCTTAGATCTTTACTATGGTTTATAAGAAAATAAGCTAGACCTCTATAAGTCAGAAACCCAAGGTGTGAGTCATTGCTTAGTTATTTATTAGCTCTATCACTTCAGTAAGTCCCTCAAGACAAATGTTTTCTAAGCTACAGAGTAAAAATATTAGGATTTCTTTCAGCTTTAAAAGCATGTTCTTAAATAACTTCCAAGACTGCAAAATGCTGTCCTCAAATGCTAATCAGAATACGTATTTGATTCTATACACTAGGGTAAGATTTAAACTAGGGTGAGCAAATGTGCATCACTTAATTGTGCATCATCATTTTCCTTTCCTGTTTGTGGCAGACATCACTAAGAGATCACAGCACTACTGAAAAACATTACTCTCCTGCAGTTTTCACTAAGATAAAACTACTTTCTATTTGTGAATTAAGCGTGCCTATTAGCTGTGGGAGGAATTCAGGACATGCCACCCCAAAATATGCCTTTTAGGTATATTGATTAATTTGAGCTGAAGACACTTGAAGAACAGTAAATGCAGAGAGAGGCCTCTCTGAACTCCTGCTATCTGCTTCAAGACAGGTCTTCCAAAAGCAACTCAGCTGCTACATAAATCCCCTCCCTGGGAATCTCATCAGCCAAGGAAGACGGAGTCATTACAAGAGAGGAGACTAGTTGTCCACATCACACCCAGACAAACTCTGTCATAAACCATCATGCCTCCTCTCTGCTCTTCTAAGGGCTGTTCATCCTTTCAAAAAATCATTTCGTCTCCCCTATGAGGCCTATGTCCCTCCCCCCTTTGCCTTATTAAGATGGTATATAAACTCTCAAATCTCACTATGTTGGTAGGTATTGATTTTTTTTCCTGTAATGCCTTCATGCATATAATATTAAAATTAATACATTAGTACGCCTTTTCTTCTGTTAAGCTACCTGTTGTCCATATTTCATAGACCCAGCTTTCTAATCTAGGAGAGTAGAGGGAAAGTTTTTCCTCCCCTGTACTGTTCTATTTAAAAAGATGGATGATACACAAGATAGTCAGCAGAGGACAAGAGATGTGCAGAAAGAATGAAAAATTGGTGCAGTTCAGAAGCAAGGCCACCATGACTCACAACACAACAGGTAGGTCAGGTCCTAAAGGCGATGCAGTCCCATGGAGGGAGGGCCTACTCCTGCTCAGCAAACAAACTTGTTTTGCCATAGGCTAGCTTACGATGTCAATTCACCTCAAAGAAGAGAATGACCAATCTGCTTGAAGTTGTATTTTTCACAGTAAATTAGTAAAATGAAACTCTGGTTTTGCAAATGTCTCCTTTGAGTTTGGTTAGTGTGAGTCAATATTCCTATATGAAATCAAACTGCCAGACTTTCAAAGCTGAAGGCCAGGTCTGAGTCTAGGGTGGAAATAACGACAAAATCATGTTCTGCCCAAGGGATCACCTGGTCCTCTAGCAATGAGGTGTTCAGTGAAGAAAACACTTACAAATATAATTGGTTCTTACATAAAATATTTCCTTATATAAACTAAGAAAATAGAAGCTTTAAAATGCCAAAACCCTTCCAGTTTTGTAGGTTTTTAATATCTAAAAATAATAATTTACATAAATGTTATAATGGTATAAGCAGGAATAAAGTCAGCGTTCCTTGAGGGCAGGGCCCCCAGTTCTGCCAGCCCTAGGTGCTGTTTCTCAGGACAAACCGTGTACCAAAAGGCAGCCTAGTCACACCATCTGCTGCCTCCAGGGAGAGAAGTTGCACACTTCTGAGTATGGCAACATTCCACTATAGCATAATGAAGGAAAGGAAAAACATATTAGCAAACTGAACACTTTGGGGAAATTTCATTTTCAAATTGTGTGTTGTTTTGCTTTTAAAGAAGTAAAATTATTAAATAAAATGTGTGAGAGGACGCAAATATTCTTCCTTGTAGCAAAATTACGAATGCTTTTTACTTTGTGAAAAACAACATTATTTCCAACGACTGCATTAAAATCACACATATAATCCACATTCTCAGAGTTGTTAGGAGCAAACATCTATAGCTGAAATGTACATACTTTTGCTGAAATAAAAATTCGGTACTAAAACTCCTGTCAGATTATTTGTGAAATGGGAAAATGAACAAGGCTTTAAGATACGATGTCATACACCATCTTCTCCAGAAACCCCTCAGGATCTATAAATTTAGTTTGAGGCCATCTCAGACCAGCCAATTCAGAGCAACAGACATGAATCTGCTGATGTGGAGGCACTGTTACCACCTCAGGGCATTCCCACCACACTGTCAGGTAACTCAACAGCCAGAGAGAAAGTGAAGAACAGACTGTGCAGCTCCAGAATGAGCTGCAAGTACACAGAGAGATGAAGAGCAAGACAAATCAGGTGCACTTCTCATACCTGACCAAGGCTGGCATCAGACTAGCACATCTTGTCTGAAGTGCCATCAATCATGCAGCAAGAGTGCCCTCAAAAAGGTACATCCCATCTGAGCCATATAAGGCAGACAGAATTTTGGTGACAGACTATCAGGCCATTTGACCTATGGATTACACAGCCCTACAATTGCTTACACATGCCTGAGACCTTCAGGGTCAGATGAGGCCGAGGATTCAAAGGGAAGAACCTGTAACTCTTAATATTCTCCACTTGCAGGCCTATGACATAGGACAGTTGTCCCCTTTCTCTACCACCACCCCTCACTCAGTTCAGCATCTGACTGTGTCCTAAGCAGCCTAACATTCAACAACTGGACCTATATGCTGCAAATAGAACTGATTTAAAAGTGAAAAATGCAGTGAGGAGACCATAACTCTAACAACAACAAAAAAACCCTGTATACAACATACTATCTCTCTCATGTTGTGTCACTAAATATGTCAAACCACTTCTCTGTCTAGACCACCTCTCACCTTGGCTGCCTGGCTGATTCATGTTCAACTGTCAATACTCAGCAGAAGCATCCCCATCTTGTGGGTGTTTCCTGACTGCCCCTGCGTTAGGAGTTAGCTCTCCCTCCTCTGTGACCTTCCACTGTACTTCTATGGTAACTAGCATGAACCTCTAGAATTTCCATAACAGCTGATTTCTTTAGTCTGTCTCCTCTACTAGATCCCAAATTCTTGACAGCAGGGGCCATGCCTGGCTCATTTCTTTGTCTGCTGTGCCTAGTGAATGTTTGATGGGTGGAGAAATGAACAGTCGCAGATCCTCCTATTTACTCAAAGTCTTGCTGGACTGAATAATGGGGTGGAAGTATTCTTATAATCAGCACTGTGTTTCATGGGTTATGTAATACTTTACTTTCATCTGCTAGCAAATGTATTCTCTGTATAACAAAATAAGAAGGGTCTGAATTTTCCTTTACACGCGTTATCTACTTCCAAGCCATCCTTTACAGACCAGATTGGCTAAAATGGGTAAGTAGATGTTACTGACATGCTTTAGGCTGTGTCAAATGAACAAATAATCCTGATGAAAAGAGCCTTGTGGGAAAATGATACAGGCAAACAACAAAATCTGCATCAGGCTCCTGACTCCTTTCCAAAGACAGATCAATTCTTGTAGCCTAGGTCGCTATTAATAAGTTTTAAGTCATTAACCTGGAATATCAATTATTTGACAATAAGATCTACCAACTTCCCGGTCAATGGCTAAATCTTATATCTCTTTGTAAATTTTATTTAAAAAATTTATTTTATAGGAAACTAGAATATTCTATTTTTAACCTGCTATTTTTCTAAATCATAATATTTATCCTGATAAGTTTTTCTTTTACAATTCTATTCAGAATAATGACTTAATGCTAAAAGGATATTTTAAGGTTTAAATGAGAATGAAAGCAAAGGACAGCTTTGTTGCTTCAGATGGCTGGAATTATAAGGTAAATGGTGAGGCAAAGCAAGAGATTAGTTAACTTTTACTTTACGTAACGCACGTATTGCTTAAATTCTACTGAGTGTACATGCAATTTAAAATAGTTCAGCAAAATTTTTAATAAGTGAATTAACAAAGCCTCCTTCTCTTGGTGATCATTTCCATACCTCGGAAAGGTCTAAAAAAATTAAATGGAAAATCTAGACTGGGAACAAAAAAGCATGACCTGTACAGGCCTCCACTTTCACCACTGTGGTCTGCAGGGCATGTATCAAACAAGAGGAGCCTGAGATGCCCACTGTCCTTGTGCTGAGAGTTTGGGGAGAAAGATAACCAAAAAAACATGAGTGAACATCCCAAGAATTCACAGGCTGAACAATAACATGTGTAACAGTCTATAAGTGCCCTGAGAACTTAAAAAATGGGAGATGTTTGAAAGCTATGGGACTGGTGAGGGGCTTGAATGCTGAAACTGACCTGGTCTTAGAAAGGCAGACGTGGGGGATGACAGTGTTTCATCACAGATGCTGATGTCATCTGCTCAGACTTCATGTCTAGATCCTGATTTCCAAGTAACTCATAATCCTCTGCTGAACACAGGACCTGGTGCACAGCAACTTCTTTTTTATATTTATTGATTGAATAAATCTGGCCACTCCTTCCCTGCCTTGGGCTGATGAATAGCCAGACATCAGCTTCCTGAGTTCATGTTCTGCCTTGAACCCATGTATCACACACACAGCCAGCACTTTAATAAAAAGTGCTCTAAATGTCTTTCTCATTTCTGTTCTTTCTCCTTGGTCCATTGTTCCCCATTTTTTGGTTATCAGGATGCTTGGGTTGTGCCTTACTATTTTGTCCCTGGCCCCATGTTTACTCTGAAAATGAGAAGCAATTAATGGGTAAAAACATACCTATTATTTATAAACCATTCTCTGTGTTCCAGACCTTGTGCTAAATATTGGTTGGGTGTCACCCTTTTTGATTAGCCCACTTAAAAAGAAGGGTGCTCTTATGATCTCTTATTACAGGCAAAAGAAAAAGGAGGCTTAGATAAACCAGTGGAGGGTGATTTTGAATCACAGGTTCTAATACTCCAGAGTGGACAAAGGGTCCCCTAAAAAAGGAGACATTTGGTGAATGGGAGGGTCGGAAGAAGAAGGCCTTGAAACTAGGGCTGAGTTTGGGTCTACTGCAATAACCAATGTGCAGCCACATTGAAGTTTTAAAGCAGAAGAGTGGCAGGGAAAACTGATACTTACAAATCTCTATATTTCACTCTAGCTTTTATTCCTCTGACTATCTAGCAATTTGTAAAACAGTTTGCTTGTGCCCCTTTTATGTTCCACCTTCATTCTATCAGCATCAGGAAGTAATCTGCACATTCATGGAGTGTGATAGGGAAACAGAGCAAAGCAAAAATCTGGAAGTAATAAAGGAAGGGCTAGCTAAATTGTGCTTCAGTGATTTGGTATAATGTTGTCATTAAAAATAAAATTATGCCTTTGCATGAATGAATGACAACATAAGTTTTGTGAAAGCTGTAGGGCTCACAATGGTAGGAGTTGACTCCTCCTCACTGTGACTGTGCCGAAGGAGGTGCATGTTGTGTGCATTCAAAGAGGATGAAGAGAAATGAAGAGCTGGAACAGGACCGTGGGATTCACTTATAAACATGCTATTTTTGTGTTTTAACATGCTAGTGTTATTTTCTACAGGTTTTAATAACAAAGGAACATTTAAAAATAAAAACACATTAACCCAAAAGAGATAAGTGGGTTAAAAGTTAATGATAAACAAGACATCTAGACATCAGTGGATGAGGGAACTGGAGTGGGGCATTGGGGAATAAAGAGTAATGGCTGTGAGGAAGGTTGAGAGGACATTTGGTGTCCAACAGAATATAAATGACCAAAAATGGAAACTTTGCAAAGTAATTCAAGGTTTCTAGGCTGAGGCTAGAAAAATGTTAATGTCATAAATTGAAATCTCACAACTCTAAAGAGGAGGCAGCCTTTTGATGAAGATAATTATGATGTTAGAGCTTCTGTAGGAGTTGAGAATTATTACATTAAAATATTATTACAGTACAAAATCCAAGTGTGTGTGATCTGGAGTCTCATTAAACAATTAGAACTGGAGCCTCAGATGACTCAGGGGCATAGTTTTAGACATTCATATCATCGAGTCTAATCCATTCTGATGACATGCATTATTTAGCTAACATAGCATTTTTAAAAACAGAATTTGATGTTTTTATCTAGGTATGCAGTCACTTTTCCCTATTGTATTATACCTTGCCTTCACATTTTTATTGGTCCAGCCCCTAAAGGCATTTGATTTTGATACCTGGGGTAGTCCCTTAAAGCTGTCGAAGTAGTTAACTATGGAAAAAGAGGCAGGAAGGATACAGAGAGTGTAAGAATGGAGGACTGAGGCAAAGGGACCTTTGCAGTATATGAGGAAACAGTGAATCAGAACATCTGTCTTTCATAGAAATTTCAGAAACTATATAAGTGTAACTGGGTGTGGGGCAGAGAAAATAATCAATATTAGAAGGGAAAAAAATTCCCAGATCTGAAGAAAATCACAATATTGCAGAGGCCTACTCAGTACCAAGAGGAACCAAAGACTCATACGCAGATGTAATCTCATTTCAGAATGACCAGGAGGGGAAAGTTATTTTAAACATCTAGGGAGATGATAATGGGAAAGAATCAGTCTGGCATCAAATTTCTCATAGGCAGCATAAAACACAGGAAAATATAGTTTCTTTAGAAATTTAAACTGAGTACAAAGGGCCAGCAGAAGGGAATATTTTGGGACTGATTTTGATCATGATGATTGTTAAACAACATTATAAATTTGTTAAAACTTAGAACTATACACCAAGAAGAGTGAATCTGACTTTATGTAAACTTAAAAAATAAAACATTAAAAAAACCCAAATTCATTTTAAAATAGGGATTATATTATGTCACGTGAAGGTGACCAATAGAAAAACTGAAACTAAAATTTTGTTATCATCAGGGGAAGGGAAAGGAGAAGTTAGTATAAGTTAAATTCTCTATTTTTCATTGCAAGGAATAAATAATATTAATACTTTTTTAAAAATTAGGAGTATAGTATATTGCTTATATTTTTAACCAAAATAAATAAAACCAGAAATGGTTCAAATAGTTATACCTGGAGTGGGATTTGTGCGCCTTAGGAGCTAGAGAAGGGAACTCTTGTGTTTTATATCTTATCTTCCAATACCACTTGAAATAATACATGTGTATGCACTGCTTATAGTTTATTACAAAATAAATTTCAAAATTATATTAATACAAATATTCTAAATATAAAAAAATCTCAATTTAATAAATTTGCCCCAGACTTCATAATCTTATCATTACCTTTCATATTATCCTATTACCTTAAGGTACCTTTATAGTATATGAAGGTGCTACAGGTGTCCAAATAATTTCATATACAAGTCATCAGAAATGTAATGTAATAACAAAAATGTTATAAACGTTAATATTTAAAGTGAACAATATTATTAGTTATTCAGATTTGTTATTATATTTATGTTTAATAGGCATTTTAATTTCACTTATAATTTTGTCATAGTAAAAATATCTTCAAAGAGATAATTTCCTCTGTTTATATTAATATAGCAACATAAACAAACTGTGATATTTAGTGATGACCATAAGCCTGTAAGTAGTCAATTTTCATCTTCAGCCAAACTGAATCAGTGAGCCTATGACAGCTACTCCTGGCGGAACCTATGCAAAAACTTTTTGTAGAAAAACGTCACAAATGCTTTGGGATCTACACAGAATTTGACAGGGGAAAGACTTAAAGAATAGTTATCAGAAAAAAATGTACTCTATAGGAGCAAGTTTTTAATAGCTTTTGATCCATTGCAAGAACCCCAAAGTGCCAGTATGTGAATGCATAATTATGTAGAAGAAAATTCATTACAAAGTGAATTTTGGTTCAACTTGACAAGCAAAAAATTCTCCCATGGCTGCTTTTGAGAAAATTATTATACCTTCCTTTCATCAAGATGTTGCCAATTCTGCACTTCTGTCAATAGCATTTAACATATTTTTTAGGTTGTCTGATTTCTACCTCACTAAAGTAATGGAGTCCTTTATTTAAATCACATCCCTGCCCTAACTTGCATAACACATACACATAAAATCTCTCTATATCTAAGAGAATCACTCTGCATCCCACTATGGTAGCTGTGGAAATGTACCACTCACATCTGCTACAGTTAGCATGATGACCAATGGCCCTAGTTGTCATTCCTCTGCATTTACCATTGCAGTAGTGCTCAACCCATGCTTCTCCCAAGCTGATCTCAGCCAGTGTCTGAGCATGGTGGAGGTGCTAGTGCCATCCGGGTCCTGCAGGACATGAGACTCTCCAGTGTGTGACTGTAGCTCAAGGAATCCCCATCAACCTTGTCAAAGCTTTCTGAGAACTATCCTGCTATCTGAGATTCCTCCTACCCAATTCTCCTTCCCCCTCTCCTTTCACAGGTACATACCTATAACTTGGTCTGAAGAGTTTTTTTGCTGACTCCTCCTTTCTGCTCTTTATTCTTTTTGTGCATTTCCCTGTAGTCACCTGCCCCCCGCCTCCAAAATAAAACACAAATCCTCTTGTAACTCTAACCCTATCATAGCACCTGCTTGGAGGATGTGAACCAATACATGCACTCTGAAGAAATGGTGAGCATGGCACTTCTCTAGCAGGGTGTCCAAACTTTTGGCATCTCTGGGCCACACTGGAAGAAGAGCTGTCTTGGGCCACACATTAAATACGCAAACACTAACAAAAACTGGTGAGCAAAAAAAACGTTTTAAGTAAATTTATAATTCTGTGTTGGACCACATTCATAGCCATCCTGGGCCACATGTGGCCCACAGGCCACTGTTTAGACATCCCTGAAAGAACACCTGGGTCACACTGTCTTCACAAAGAATCATACCTAACATTTATGCAAATTAGGAATGGGTTTAGCTGAGCTACCAAGCTTCCTGGGGAATATCTTTTATATCTCAGATATAGATTCTCTTTCTCAGTCTCCAGCCGTAATCTCTAACCTGATCTTCCCTCTTTTTAGTTATTCTGTCCCTCTACTCTAGCTGTTATTAATGTTCTAAAGTAGCTCTCTGTTCTTGTCACGACTTTGTACTTAGAGGCTTTGGTGATTCCCCCAAAACTAGTAGTCAAAGTCCAAACTTCTTAGCCCTCAGGCCCTTCACAACCTAAAAAGTCAACTTAGCTCTCAAGTTTCAGCTAGAAGAAAACTCTTTTTTTCCAAGGCCAGAGATAAGAAGCAAAGGATTAGAGATGATAGAAAGCAAGTTGAGGTTTAGGAAGAAAAGTTGGGAGATTTACACAGGGTGGGGCAAAAATAGGTTTACAGTTGTTTGTATGGAAAACAATATAATAAATAATAATAAAAAAATAGACTCTATTCATGTAGTCTCAACTGTAAACCTACTTTTTCCCCACCCTGTATTAGATGGCTTTATGAGATAGGTCTTGTGACAACCAAAGTGAAAGTTCAAAATGAATTAAAAATTTTATGGAGTAGCACTCAAGGCCCCTTTAATTACATGACATTCTCTAGTAAATTGTTACTTCATTCTAAATAAGTGTATTTCACACAGTAAATACTCCCAAGTATTTCTTTAGTGAATAAAGTAAGCAAAGCTCTAGAGAAGCGGCAGAGGCGAGTGGTTAAAAACATGGATATGGGCCAGAATCTGAACACCATCTCTTGGAACTCTGTGTCTTATCAGGAAAATGAGGATAATATGGTACTTCCCTTATAATGTTATTGTAATGCTTTACAGTTAAATACGTGTATGTAATTCACTTAAATTATGCCAGCTATGGCAAGTGCTATCTCCATTTACTATCTTCTTTATCAGTATTATTACAGTGAATATATAGCTAATAAAAAAAGTGAACAAGGGGACAAATTTCCAGTTCCATAATGAAGATCTAATGTACCGCATAGTGATTATAGTTAATAATACTGTATTAAATACAGATATTACTCCACTTTTGATGGGGTTACATCCTGATAAGTCCACTCTAAGTTGAAAATGCCTTTAATACACCTAACCTATTGAACATCACAGCTTTGTCTAGCCTACCTTAAACATGCTCAGATGTTACTAATATTAGCCTGCAGATGGGCAAAATCATCTAACACAATAAGTACACTGTAGAGTGTCGGCTGTTTACCGCTGTGATCACATGGCTGAGAGAAGCTGCAGCTCGCTGCCTCTGTCCAGCATCACAGGGGAGCACCATCCCACATATTTCCAGCCCAAGTAAAGATCAAAATTCAAAATTTGAAGTATGATTTTTACTGAATGCATACCACTTTGCACTAGAATAAAGTTGAAAAATCAGCTCATTAAGTCAGCTCATTGTAGGTGGAAGATCATCTGCACTTGAAAGTTGCTAAGAGAGTAGATCTGACATGTTCTCAAAAAACAAATGGTAATTATTGATGTGATGGAGGTGTTAGTTAGCCCTATGATGGTAATCATTTTGTAATATATAAGTGTATCAAATCAACACTTAAAACTTAAATTTATACAATGGTACAGGTCAATTATATCTCAACAAAACAGGGGGAAAATTTGACCAGAAATATGGTATAGTAGATAAAGCACCAGCTACAGGCAGAAGACTTCAATTTGAGTTCCAGATGTCATTTAAGATCTGTGACTTGGCATGTCATTTAATGTTTTGCAACCTCATTGGTACCTGTCTCTCACTACACTGCAGAAGTGAGGGTCAAAGGAGATTTGTGTGAAAGTACTTTACACACCACAAAGGACAACATACACAAGTTGTCAGTCAGAAAAAAATATACATGTATGGGTTTGTTTGGTTCATGTACTAAAGCCCTAACCTGTGGAAATCCTGAGGATCAGAGTGTTAAATATATACATCTGAAATAAACATTAGACAATCTCTGCAAAAAAACACACCGCTTCAGGATTTAAGGATGGGAGGGAAGCCTGCTCCTGTTTGAGAAGATGGTGGAGGTGAGTAGTGAGTCACTGAGTTTGAGGCCTTTCGGTGGAGGAGGGAAGAAAAGTGTTTCTAAGGAGCTAGAGCACGAAAAAAAACCGTATTTGAATGTCATGGTAAAAGTAACAGCACAGAGGTGTGTATTTATAAAATCAGCTTCCCCATTCTCTTAAACCTACCTCTCCATAACCAGGCAGCCTGCTGCTACATCAGGAATTTACTACTGTGAGCAACTATAAACACTGCGTAATGGCAGCACTGCCTGAGAACAGCATTGGAGAGTGCAGTGTGTGCAGTTACAGGCCAGAGACAGTGTTTTTGACTGCCTACACACACCACAGGGTGTACACACTATGATCTGATAGAGTGCAAAGGTACTTCAATAATTATTACTATTAAAAACAATCAACTCCACAGATCAACAACTCTTTTAAAACATGTTTTCTAACCTCTGTTTCCTCTCAGATGTATGGTTATTGTCCACCTGGAAAGGGCCCAGAGTGATAGCCAGGAATCTGCCACCACCACCCCTTCTGCTGTTGCTGCCATCATATTTAATTGTTTGCTCAACTTGAAGCCAAACCCATATGCAGTATATTTAGATGGTTAAAAAAGCATAGCATTCTACTGTATTCACAGATTACTTTCAACACCACAATTCTTGGGAATTAGTCTGGAATAAATAAGGTAAAGAAAAAAGAAGCAATGTAAATTTGTTCCAGTGACAAGGAAAACAATATCAAAATGGCAATCTGGAGATTTGCCGCGAATGAAGGAATATACAGTGTTTTTCGGTATGCTCTCCTGCAAATGCAATCCCCATCTCTTTCGCCAAGTCTGGATTTATTTTAAAGTGGGTGAGAAAGCAAGTAAGAAACTAACAGTAAGAAACTGAAAAGTACCTTTATAGTTTCAAAAGATCAATGCACAATCTTATATAGCATTAAAGGTAAAGGTGTAGAACTGATATATATGTTGATTTTCTGAACCTCTGAGAAGTCTTTTTTCTCCAGAATGGCTAACTTTCTAAGTTGAAAAACATATAATTAATATATACTCAGGTTCTCTTTTCTGAGGTCTTGGCAACTGCATTATTTCCTCAAATGCCTTGACTAAAATCACAAATTTACAAAGTCTTGGCTGAATACTTTTGGCAGCTAACTCTACCTTAAAATTCTCAATCTGTGTCTTTAGTATCATTTAACAAATACTAACCCTATCACCCAAATGCCAAAGAACTTCTGAACCATGGAGCATAGAACAGACTTTGTTGCTGAAGAGGTTATGGCTTGAAATGGATCAACTAATTAAAAATAAAGACCAGTGTTTTGTGCTTTTAATCTGAGCCAAACTTTACATAATAATACTAACTGGTATTTTAAAATCTGCAGCTTAATTAACTTGATTTTTGTCCAAATTTGAAAAATGAAGAGAATGAATATGCATACAGATAATTTTTTACTTGAGATTTTTCCAGAGTATATATCGTACATACATTACGATTGATCAAACATCACATTTAGAGAAAGCCTACCTTGTGCTCATCTGTCAGGAGCTGACTTTTCTCTGCATTCCTCATTTGTCTGTTAATTAATTTAACAAATATTATTCAGAACCTGTTATATGTCCAAGGGTTGTTAGAGGTATGGAAGATATAGAATAAGGTGGGCTCAGGGCTATTCTCATGGAGTTTGTATTCTACCCTCAGGGTTAGGATTAAGAGACAACAAAACACAGAAACTAAGGTCTCAAATAGTGATAATTCAATTAAGAAAGCACAGCATTTGTCTTTTTCTGATCTCACCTATATGTGGAATATAATGAACAAAATAAACTGATGAACAAAAATAGAAATAGAGGCATGGACACACGGAACAGACTGACAGCTGTCCGAGGGGAAGGGAGACTGGATGAAAGGAGGTGAAGGGGTTGGCCAAAGAACATATATGCATAACCCATAGACACAGACAATAGTGTGGTGATGGCCCGAGGGAAGGGTGGGTGAAGGCTGGGTAGAGGTGGGCAAAAGGAGGAAAAATGGGGACATTTGTAATAATGTCAACAATAAAAATAAAGTTAAAAAAGAATGCACAGTAAAGTAGAATGCTAGGGTTACTTGCAGGGTAACTTTAGATGGGTGGTAAGGAAAGGCCTATCCGAGGAGGTAGCACATACCCTAAATGGACAAGATAGCACCAACCACATGAAGAGCTGAGGGAAATGCAATTACAAAGACCATAATGGGAAAGAGCTTGAAGAATCCAAAGAACAGGAAGAAGGCAATGAACTTAGAACATCCTGAAATGAAGGGTAATGTTTTGAGATGAGGCCTGATAATGAGCAAAGGATGTAAGAGGGCACATGTAACACTGATTCTAAAAGTTTAAGGTTCTGAAGTTTCATTTTCAAATAACTATGTTGTCAAAAATTCAATGCACTATTTTTTTTTTAAATCAGCATTTTCAGATAAGGCAAAACAAGAGAGTCTTTTAGAAGAAACACCAAAAACAATTTCCTTACCAGTTCAATATTGATCAAGTCTCATAAATAATGTTCTGAAAATAAATGGGAATGAGCTAAAGGAGATAAAAACTCTCAGGTGTCTTCCATCCTTTTAAAATAGATCAGTTATGTTCACTGTAGTTTGTGGTGTATAGTAGTTTGGAGTAGAATGCTTTGTGTACCATTCTTCAAAAATCTAAGATTCTTATTAATATGAGATTCTAGCTGTTTCTATTAAAAATTCATGACCCTCTTCCCAGAGAACTGTTTTGACCTGTTACTTCTGGCTAAATATGTGCAAGTTCTTTTCTTCCACTCACTCCTGCACATAACATTGCATACTTTAGGGAAACAGACTTTAATAGCTATTAACCTAATTGAAGTGTATCTAAAGTTGTTAAAAATAACAGTATGCAATTTTGGTGAAAACACAAATTCACTCAAAATATAATATTGAGTGAATTTGTAAACGCAGAGCAAACGCAGTAAGTTTTGAAGGATGTGCTGCCCCTAGAGTACCAGTTAGTGGATCGGAAGCAGCAATTTACAGCTGAAGAAAACTTAGTAAAATACCTTATAATGTAGTTAACATATTATAAACCCCAAACTTTGCAAGTAGCAGGAAACAAATGACTTACCTTTCCTAGTTTGGTTCCAGATACACATTTAACATTGTGTAAATATCATGTAACCATAGGTTCAACACAAGATCTGGCCTCTCTTCCACCAGTTCTACCTCCCACCTCTCTACACAGCTTTGGTACAGGACAGGAGCACCCCTGGGGCACTAGGCATGAATAGGGTGCATTCTGGACTACTGCCTGCCAGCTGGTAAGCTTGTTGGGAGAAGGCTCTGCCCTTGATATGGAAGCTTCTGGATTGTTCAGCTTTGGACATGGTGAGTGAGTGAACTTCATTTGGGGGTGAAATATTAGAAATGCCATTGTAGCTGCACATTTAAGCCACAGTTGTTATTGGCAATAAAGCTGCCTTTTTTTTCCCCTCCTCAAAGCATCCTTCTGAGAAATACTGGAGTTTCTCTTTCCCTTTTAAGATATTTCTTATGGGCACCTAGATTTCTCAAGGATAACTTGACAACTGTTCTGTATCATTGTCACTACTGTCTTTCAGAAAAAATGATACTTAATATATTTTTCAATAAACATAGAAATACATTCTACATCATGAAGATTATATAGACTTTTCATATGTAACTATAAGCAGATTATACTTGAGTAATAAAAGGTGTCTCATGCACACATATTTTATGTGAAAATGTGATACTTAATAGAGAAATGCGATATATAAAATTTATACCTTGCACACTTTTCACTGAAAACTTTAAACATATTTTTAAAACCATATTAATTAATCCAGAATATAAAGAAAATGTTCATACTTTTGTGCAAAATAAATTACATGGTTAGATTCCCAGGCTGAAATAGAATTTTTCATCAGGTTGCCCTGGAGTATGTGTGTTTGTGTGTGTCAAGTACTGTGCAACTGAGGCTATCGTGAGATAGAGCCACAATAACTAGCTGAAAAGCAAAACATTGAATCACGACAGTTTTACTTCTATGTTTCCCCTGATTAGACTAGTTGATTTGGCTTGACATTTTGTATGCATTCATTAAATTACTATTTACTGTTGTAAACAAAGGCATAGTATTATAATGGCATTCAAGTCAATAACTTTAGCTGTTTACAATACTGAGCTATTATATACACAGTCAAAATATTTAAAATTCAAACTAAAATAAAATAATTTCATTTCAGAAAAATTATACTGCCTTATGCAAATGCTTTATGTAAAAACAGCAATTAGAAAGTATATGCTATATAATTTCAGATCTTTATACCTATACACACACACACATAGTCTACATATAAAGGGATATATATATATATATATATATATATATATATTTATTTCTCCCCCAACCAGATCTGTCACTCTCAGTCCTACCTGTTTTTGAGCAGTACACTGAAGGTCATCTTATCCAGTCCCAGATAATTTGGCAGCAAGTTTGACCAATTCCAGTTCCATTTTGTGATGGCTGACTGTTGATAAATGAGAAGATGCTATTGTTAGTTATTAATCAGAGTTAATATGATCAGTAAATTAGAGCTCCAGCTGTGATAGACTAACTAAGAAGGAGGGGGGTCCAGAACAAGGACTTAGACAGATAACATCAATCATGTCCACAGAAGAAGGTTTTTATTCCAATAAGACAGCAATTAATTTATAAATCCATTTGGGGATGTAGTCATTATTTATAAAAATATAAATCAATTTCTTGAGTCGTTATTCTTCCAAGTGCTAATGGCATTTGCCCAACAAGTTTCTCTGAGAGGGTGACTCTTTCAAAAGTGAAGCAAAATAATTGGTAACTTTTTTACATATCATAGTCTTTTTTAGCACCCAGAAGTTTGACTAAGAAAACAAACTTGGAAGTGCTACAACTCAAATTATAACACTGCTTAGTTAGAGTGTGATATTAATGCTATCTTTTTGGTTAAGAATGCTTTAAAGGGGGAATTATAAGGGCTTCTAAGTGGAAATAACGTGATTCTTTTTTTTTTCTAATTTAATAGATAATTTCACAACAGAGTAAGGAGAAAAATTACTGTGAAAGATAATGTCATATTTCAGAGCTGAATAAAACATGCCATTTATTTAAATGAAGTGAGGATAATTGAACAGCTACAATGATTCTTTATGGTTTGGAGCAATCTAATGTACAACTCCGGAAAGCAGCCAATACGCTCAAACTTATAAGATATATTTGGTTTTAAAGGATTATAGATGCTTATGCTCCTTAAACTAAATAGTTTTGATAATAAGAGTACAGGCTGATATTTAAAATCCAACAAGAACTCTGCTCTGTCACCTGCTGATTAATGGAGCACTGCGGTCCTGTCACAGAGCAGAAGAATTCTGCCCCGGGTTGTCAGCATTTGAAGGTCTTATTCTGCACGGTATTGATGAGTGTGGACTGCGGCTAGAACAGGCATGGCAAAAATATTATCTGCATCCCGAATTAGGCCATTGTTTTAATTCTTATTTTCGTAAGAGCTCTAGGTCAAGCAATCCTTCTCCTCTGTCCTGTTAGTTCAAATAGTCTGTCAAGAAGCTTCTCAGAAAAGCTACCAAAGGAATGAATTTTAAAGCAAAAACGACTTGAGATTTCAAATAGTTTGGCATAATAAAATTGATGTTTTTAATGTAACTACTGAAACATTCAGCTTAAACAATGGCATAATCTGACATTTAAAAATGTGTGGTGTTTATCACATTGACTTTATTTCAAACATCCTGACTTTAAGATCATTAGCCAATTCATTTTAAATTTAGGAATGTGTTTAGGGTTATACATATATTTTTTTAAAAAGCTAATTTACTTCATGTAACCTAAAATAGGAGCTCAGTGATCTGTTTATAATTATTTTTAAAATATTTTATAATTTGCCTGATAGATAAAGATTCCAAGGTGTTTGTGAGTGTGGGTATTATGGGATGGGGGTGGAAGGCAGCAAGGGAGGGAAAGACTGTTGCAAAATGCCTCGGTTTTTGGTCCTTCTGTGCACACAGCCAGACAGACGTTCCCTCTGCCCATGGTGAACTGACCTGGTCAAAAGCTGAATTTTACACACCAAACATATGAATCAGTTCGACAAATAGGAAAAAGGTAAAATAACTTTTCAAAGTCATTTTGTGCAGACCATGCAAATAAATACAAGGCCTTTTGCTTCCTACTAAAAAGGTTTATGAGTAAATATTCAAACACAGACCTTTTTTTTTTGTTGTTAGTGTAAAGAAACCACACATTTAAATTAAATTTACCATTACATACCTGGTCTAGCATGTTTTTACTAAATGCCTTGTACACATGGAAAGGGTTAAAAGCAGAAGGCTGATCTTCCACACTCCTCAAGGTTGTTTTTAAAGGTCGGATGGGTAATGGCTTTTCCTCTGAACCATTCATGGAAAACAGCTGTTCTTTTAAATACTCCTTGAGGGGAAAAAAATTACAAGTCATTTTGGTGGAAAGCATATATTCTCTTTAAAAATAAACTGATCAATACCCAAATCTACTCTTTGAGTACATTTGCCAGATTACACTGAATTACTTGCCTCAGGATAGAATACATTTCCAGGGAAAACATAGCTGAGTACCAATCAGCTTTGCAATAAACCCATCAAAAAACAGGTTCACCTAATATATAGGATACATTAGAAAACATTTAACAAATTTTTACACCAGGAATGTATGATTGATACATCCAAATCTTTTTAATATGCATTGTCTTGTCATTCATTGGTTTATATGTTAACATATCTGGTTACCAAAACTTAACTCAGGGGCATAATTACTCACAGTACAAGACAGTTTATTCATTTATTAAGCATAGTTGTTACCTACTCCATGCTTATCAGAGTGCTAAGTACTCTGAAATTTCACTACAAACAGCCTCATTCTATGTAGAATTAATTATAATGCAAGTGCCTAAACTCTATTTCCATGCTGTAGCCTGAAAACTATCAAGGCACAAAAGAAGATCAGAGTATGTAATTCTAGTCTCCCAACTGCCCGTACCAGCTTGAGTTAAAAAAGGCAATCTACTGAATTACTTCTCATTTTTCCATCCCTAAATAAATAAGGTGAACAATCCTAATCTATTTTATAGATCTCTTTTTTCAAAACAACAAATAAAAATGACTAAAATTTTCCAATAAACTATTAAATGTTTACTATTAATAAGCAAGTCATGCAATAAGTAAACGTCCTGATTTTTAGTATGTCACAATATAATTTTTTTTCTGCAAGATTAGGATGAAGACTAGATTCAGAATTTTAGAACTAAGAAGGACTTTAGAAGTTTTCTACAAAACCCTTATTACTCTAAGTCTGATGCACAGATCAGCCTCATCAGCCTTAACTGGGAGCTTGTTAGAAAAGGAGAATCTCAGGCCCCACCAAGTCAGAATCTGAGTGTTAACACTTCCCAGGAGACTGGGAGGCACATGAGAAAGTCTGAGAAACTCTAGCTCATGCCACATTCAATAGTTGGCTCTGAAGGGTCAGGGGGCAAGCCTGAGGTCACTCAGGGGTGAGTGGTAGAGTTGGGGGCCAGAAGCCACATCTCTGGTCTCAGTCCAGTGTGCTTTTCTCCTATTTCTGTATATCACTGTGAATGGAGAATGCCCACTGCATTGCAAAATGCAAATTTCAGATCCTAAAGTCCTCATAATAAAAAAAAATGCTACTTAAGTTAACAATGATAGTAATTCCTTACCCTGTTCATTGTGGATCACATCTTTTAAAAAATCAATTCTATGCTATAAGATAGACACATGGATTCTTACT
Organism: Phyllostomus discolor; assembly: GCF_004126475.2. NCBI lineage: Eukaryota > Metazoa > Chordata > Mammalia > Chiroptera > Phyllostomidae > Phyllostomus > Phyllostomus discolor. The sequence goes on from NC_040905.2 coordinate 61,017,864, forward strand.
AAAATTATTAGATATCAATAAAGCCATCAGAAGATAATTTTATGCCCATATTTGTATTTCTCAGCAGGAGCAAATTTTTCTCCATTATGATTTCTGAAAGTAAAATGTTAAAAAGAAATAAAATGCCCCTTTCCATTAGAAAAACTGCTTTGTTTTGGCTAATAATCTTTCTCACTGATTTCCTCTTACATGACTATATTTTGGGGGTTTTTTGTTTGTTTCCACAATTCAAAAAAAAAGTGCTCTATTGCCAGTTGTAAATACAATGGTGTTTTCTCCTTTGTTAATTCCTCTGACCTCTCTGCTATATTGGCACTTGTTGTTACCACTTCTTAAAAGTCTCAGATTTTCTGTGACATTGCCTTAACCAGATTTATTGCCAACTGGGAATATCCTTTAGAAGAAATATTCTTTGAACATTCATTCTTGAACACCTTTCCTGTGAAGTTAAATCAAAGCTTATTTATCCACCGGTCATTTCTCTACTTCTCTTCACTGAAAAGCTCCACCAGCCTCATCACTGGAACTGCCACACTCACGGAAGGCCACCGGATGCATATACCCACGGCCTTCCTCACCTGTGCCTATGGCCAGAACATCCATGCTCATAACATTTTAAAACTCAGTTGCTCCCATAACTTCGCTGTCTCTCAATGACACACACATTGTTCTCTTCACCTGGGCCTGTTCCTGAAGATGCTTCTATATTTGTTTCACATATTTTAATGTTTAGCAGCACAATTCAAAGTGCTGAAGACTCATAGTGCTGCTCATCAAATGAACGACCATTCAGTGCAAATTCGCCTACAACATAAGGCTACCTCACAGTACAAAAGCAGCCATAAGTATTATACTAATCACTTAGTCACCCCTGTGTTGCTATATAGGTTTAATGCTTGCATTGTTTTAGTAATCACAAGGCAACGTTCTCATTACTTTCTTTGGTTCTAGCTTCACATTACGCATCTTACCTTGCAGCACAGAGTCTCACTGAGCACTAGTACTGAGCTCGACATCCCATCTGATAGAGATTGCCGTAACAAATGCCAAACAAGTAGGTATAGACCAAACAGATATATCAAGCAAATGCCAAACAAATATACCAAACAAGTAAGAATATTAAGTTGTAATGAAAGAAACATCATAACTTTGAACTTAATTGAGCAAAATGTGGCGGTGGCTCAGTAAAGAATCTTACATACATGAGATCTCAAAGCACACCTGTTCAGAACAACCACCTGAGAGTTCCACGAACTCAAGAGAAAATAGCCTTTGAGTTTCCTGAATATCCAATTTAATTTTTGTTGATTCCACTTACTGCTGATTACTGATCTTTCTTGTGATATGGGCCTTTCAAAAAGAGGACTGACTAGCCTATCAGTTTGGCAATCTATACCAGCCATTGCTGACCTCAGATCTACTGTAATGTCATTTTACTAAGATTCTGAGTGAATCCCACCGCAACATCTGTTCCTCAGTAATTACCAGTGATTTTGGCCAATTGGGGTGGCCAGGTGGATGTGCCAATAAAGAACATGACTTCGAAATGGAGGTCTTTCAGTTAGCCAAGACCGGTAGAGTTCCCAAGTTCCTCAAATAGAAATCCAAAACAAGGTGTGAGACACCATTAGCAAGAGCGAATAGTCTGTTTTACTCTGTAAGAATTCCATACTCTAGTGCCCTAGAGACAGGACCATTTTCATAGCTACAAATTCCTTAATTCCTTCCCCAGTGATCATGAAATACACTATTATATCACCTGGTTATTGACTGTTTGATTAGCTGTTGGAAAGCCAGGAAACAAGATTTACTTGAAGTAACTTTCAATAGATAATAGTGGGAAGAACACTTATATAACTCAGTTGTAAAATGCTGTGACAATTTAATTCATTCCTTAGAAATGTATTAAGGCCTACTTCATTGAGATAGACACTGTATCTTCACATCATTCATATAATTCAATTTTTACTATTCCAAAAACTACACTGTGTTTGCAGATATAAGCATAATTCTAGTCACATTACATGTTGCATTCTAATTCAGATATATATGATCAAATTAAAAACCTGGTTAAGTGAGCAAGCTTGTATTGTTTAAAGTAAATAACTGTGATACTGCTCTTCACGTATTTGCTAAAACTGACTGAAACATGCAAGGGCAGAGGCTTAACCTAGCTGAGAGGTAGACAAGCATGACACGGGTCCTAGCCAGTGTCTGCGCATTAATGCACTGTCTGGGGTTAAGCTAATTGCTCCTGAATATGGCTCAATATTCTTTTGATGTTTTCTCATTATGTAAGAAGTCTCCAACCTCACCAACTCAAGTATGCTGTCTACAGGAGAAGAGCTACATCTGTCCAGAGAATTCTTCATTTCGTAAACACCAAATTCTAACATTAGCTTAACAGTCACAAACACACAATTCCCAAACTACACCTCTAGTCTATACGATTCAGAACTGAACTGAGTTTATGATTCGAGTTATTGTTTAAACCATACAAATAAAACCTACACTGTTTTGGTGAAGCTTCTGTTATACAAATGCAGGAGAGCCAGGTCTGAATAGATTCTATTAATAATACAATATTGAGTTTGGTATTGACTTTAAGAAGTATTATCACCTCCTTGACTAACCCTTAGCTGCCAGCAGACGCTGCCTCAGGCCAGTACACACCTAATTGCTCGGTAAAAAGGCCGTTTCCCTACCTCATTGAGCCGCATGATGTGATAAATTTGCCTCAGGTACTCGCTGCCACCTGGTTTGTGGCAGATATCCAGGACCATCATGTTTATTTTCTGCTCAGTCAGTTCCAGAGCAATACCTCCTTCTTCTAAGGCTGTGCTTTTCTCTATTGTCATAAACACACTAAATACAAAGAAAGCATAGATGTATCAGTGATGAAGAATTGTAAAGACGGAAAATAATCAGAGATTGAGCGAGGAGAATCCATGCAAGTCTCGTATTCAAAACACCCACAGAGACTTTGCTCAAAGAGGTAAGCCTTCCCAAACTGCTGCTGCTCATTGAAACAGTGCCTTAGAATGAAGCACCTGAAAGCATTTAAAAAAATGGAATCATTTCTTTTAAAACATTTCTTTATTGCATTTATACTCCAATCTATAAAACATTTTCCCATTACTGCAATTATTGAAATTGCCATAATCATGGGATGAAAACAAAACATTTCTTTTTAAGAACATGTAAGAAATAATTTGTATTTTCTCTTTGAGGATAAAAAGTATCTTTGATGCAGAAATAGCTTTGGTATTCTGTCTTTTGTAGATTCCTTTATACACCTGTCCTAGAACACATTAAGGACTAATTAAAGTGTCAAAAGGGGGAACCCATTATGCTAAATATAGGCTGGGTGCTTCCTGGTAGTGTGCTTACCACTGGGTATTTTAAATTGGCCTTTTGACACTTGTTGCCTTTTAAAAGTACATGCCCCCTCTCCCATTTTCTTCTCGGTAACAGATACTTAGTACAAGTCACTACCCTGATTATTCTTCCAGGAAAAGGGTCTGTTATCACTACCCTGGGAATGTGCAAGTTATGTTAGGGAAATATTTCTTCTATCATAAGAAGTCATACATTTATTATTGACTTTAAACATTATTTACATAGCAATAATGGATGGCATATTTTTTTAAAAGTTCCCAAACTAAAAGGGCAAATTAAATCATGACATTCAACTTAAATCATATATATTCCATACTAATTTTTTTTATTGCAAATGCTATTTGGATCATGTTAGGCTTTGCAATCTAAATATTCTTAAGAAAACACATGGTTTTCCCAGACTAAATGAAATTTACTGTGGTGTAATCAGCTATATACTGCAGTTCATTACTGAGATTTTGCCATGATTATAAAATTAGTTCTGCTAAGAGTCAGTGCCGCTGACCTGAAGACTGAACCAAATGATACCCAGCTGCTGGACATTAACTTTTATATTGCTTCCACATGTAGCTTCAAAACATCCTTCTTTAAAAAAAACTTTATGATCATATAAGCCTCACTAAAAAATAAAGCAAATCCTACTCTGAGATTTTCATTAGCTAGAGTAAATATCTTGAAGCAGCATACAGGTTGCAAGCAAAATTTCTCATCAGATTTTGTAGAAGCTGACATTGAAAAAGTTGAGGTCCTCTGACAAAGGAGTGCCTCAGTGTCAGCCCCTGAATTGTATCCTTTCCTGTCCATCACTGTGCAGGTGAAGCAAATGATTGGATTCAGTCAATGCTATGATTAATGAGTTCCTCTCTGGATTTGGGACTGCATATCAATCATGTCATTAGGGAGAATGTGCCCTGAAAGAGGCAGACCTTAGCCAAGGAATAACTGCATTAATCTTAATCTGTATATGCACCCAGCCAGCCAAGTCAGGGTCACCATGATGAAAAACAATAATCTTCAACTCGACAAATTACTTTGCCAAGACAGACATTTCTTTACTTTTTGGGCTGTGTGTTCTCCAGAATCTAAGTTGACTGTTTACAGCTTGAGTGTTACTACAAAGTGAAGGTTATTTTAATGAATAGTAATGCTTTCAGGCAGTATGCAAGATGAGCAATGCTTACGGCTGCCACTTTCCACTGCAGCTATTTGCACGATTTCCATAAAATCAAAGTTAAATCCGGGTGCAAGGGAAAGAAATCGAGCTAATAATGATATTGTGTAGTTCCAAGATAATCTTCACGGAAAATTAAGATTTCATCTATCTTAACGGAAGAACTATTTAGTTTAATTCCCAGACTTTAAAAAAATGGTAAAGCTAAGGCAACTTTCCCCCTACATACAGTATCACTGTTTAAAATATATTTTCCTCATAGTATCGATGATATAAATGCTTGTCAATTTATGAGAAATATGTAGAGGTGGAAGTTTACTTGTATACCTGATACATAACTTAGAAATCAAAGTCAAGAAGAAACATTTCTATAACATCCAAATCCTGTAAGAAATTACCTAAAGTGAATTAATAAGTCAAATTGAACTTTTTCAAATAAATGTGATAACTTTAAAATCTGCATTTTTTATATTGCTGTCATTTGAGAAATAGAGAAGGACATAGTATTGTGCTAATTACATAATCACATAATACATACTGAGAATCTCTGAGGGGTATAAGACATTTGTAAAAGTCAGCAATTCACTGTTTTGGATGCCTGCTGCAACAGATAGCTGATCAGCCAAACGCTGGCTAAACTCCCCACATAGGAGATACCATGTGTGTTGGTGCTGTTTGTAAGATACTTACACTGCACTTTTAAGGAAACCATTTTACTTATGGATTCCTATATGTAGCCTCAGGTGTCTGACTGAGACATGCTTGAAACTTATCTTATTGCTAGAAGGGCTCCTAAATCAGCAGGATCACAAACTTAACTTTGTAAGTATAATCAGGTCCACTGTTTTTACTCATCTTCATTCTCTGCCTTTCACAGTGAAAGCCATGGATAATGACATCTGGCCTTAATCTTTAAGTCACTGGATTAAAGACTGTACATTGGTATTGAATGCAAATGTAAAGATTAGGAAGGTCATTGTCAATGTTACTAAGGTTTTACCCGACCGCTAGTGATATCTTTACCCGCAGGATGAACTAGAAGTAAATTTCTAGAAATCAGTATGACAAGACCAGGAAAATTATGATTACTGACATTTCCCCATTTGGATTAATGGGGAATGTTTTACAGATTAGTATAAACCACTAAAGAGTATTCATTATATTAACCAGTGAGTTCAGTGTATTTTAAGAGTTTATAAGTAAATGTTCACTAGTTTTAAGTTTAATGCTAAGAACTTTATGAATGTTATTTAATTTCTCAGAATAACTCTGCCAGGTTGGAATCAACCCAGAAAATGAGGCTTTGAGAGTCTCTATTACATGCACAGAATGGCCCACTTACAAGGGACTTATATTTGTCCTTCTGATACCAAAGCCTGCGCTCTTTATTGCCACCGTGTACCAGGAAAATTAACACCTTGTAATCATTTCAAAAAGAAAGTTATAATAGGATCTGCTGGAGTCATGAGCATATTTTAAAAGAAAAGGGACAGTGTGTGTGAGTGATGTAAAAAAGGAGGGAGGCACTGGCTTAGTGATCTGCAGACCATATGAACCATAATTCCTTTATCTGCAATTTCAGATATCATGCAATTTTATACCAAAGACTAATTTTAACAAAGGAGGACTCTATGTACATATTTAAACTCATCAGGGACCCTTAAAAATCTCTGCACTACCACAAATCATTTAGCTGTCGGTGACAAACCTATGAGAAGGCTGACATTTTCATACAGAAACAGCTGGGCGTGTTTATAGCTCAAGTGTGATATGCCCCAGTTGCCCTCTGGGATTCTTACATTACCAGATGAAAAATGTGTACCTTTTTGACAATCAGGTACACAGAAAGCAATAAAAAGCCTTTTATATCCATTAATTCCTTCTTAATTTAATCTCCATGCCCAATCCATTTACAAAAAGCTCCAGGCTATCCACTAGATACCTGTTTGCACACTGAAAAGGAGTGAAACCAGATTCTCCTGGGTTTAACCACCACCCTTTTCATCAGAAACCTTTCGATGGTGACCAAACAAGTATAATGTTCCCGTGTATCAATGGGTTTCAAGTTTTAATAAGACAAGGAACGTCTAACAACCCAGTTTTTAATGCAATGTTTATCTTTTTTGATATTCATCGAAATTCCCACGAAGTTACCAAAATGACCATTGCCGCTTATCTGACAATATTTGGTTGTTGTTGTTTATTGGGATTTTTTTTATTGTGAATGTATTTGATTAAATTTAGTGAAAGAAAAACATTGCTTTACCATTCGGTGCTCAATTTCCTTGCTTTCAGCAATTGGCATTTAATCCAGTTGGGTTTTTGCTGCTCGATGCTCTGAATGACCTTTTGGGCCATTTGATTAGGGCTACTTGTCTGCTCTCCCATGATGCTCTCCAAACACGCACAGATTAAACCCAGTTTCTCTTTCCTCATTCTGTCAAGGGAGGCACCTGTTAAAAGTTCCACAGTGTTTCCATCCTCAAATATCCGACATATAATTACAATCAAGTTCCAGACAAGCAGGCTAGCTTTCTTCAAGTCAACAAAGTTTTTTGACATTTTTCTCTCAGACAGAAAAAAGAAGTATTTAATTGGGGGAGGCAAACATGCAATCACTGTAGGTAACTTGCTGATTACAATAGATACTGCCTCAGCAGCAAGCCTTGTGACGCCTGGGGAGGAAAAGAAAGAAAAGGTATGATTAATATTAGCATTTGTGTTGCATCACTGTGTTGTTTGGAGTGTTGTGTGGTGATGTCTAACTTTTGTGGAGAAAATTGTTGAGAAGAGCTTGACATATTCTGCCAGAACTCGACTGGGGACCCCTGCAGTACTGCCTAAAATTCCCAAATGTCAAACTTATTTTTTTCTCCCACAAATAAAGATTAGAAAATTCAGAATTACTATTTATATATCTTTATATATTAAGACGGCAGATTTAAAAGGCTCAGATGTTCTCAACTCACAAAAGCAAGAAAATGCCGTTCAACCTCTTTGTGGTCCTTACTTCTGTAAGCCGTTCTCTTGCTCCCTTGGAGTTCATGTCGGCATCATTTGAGCTCTGACCAAGACTGGCTCCTCTTCTTTCAGTTCTTAGCCCAAACATCACCTCCTCACAGAGCCTTCTTTCACCATCCGGCTAAAGCAGTCCTTTCATGCCCTTTCTTTCCCAGCCCAATTCCCTCCCTATCATTAGACCCCAGTTTGTTGTTTTTATTATAGCACTTAGTATCACCTAATAATTAGCTCATTTGTTCATTATCTGTCAGCCTCTACTAGAGTTTAAGCTCCATGAAGCCATTGCTTTATCCTTAGCACTTAGTACCTCATGTATAATAGTCATTCAATAAATACTTGAATAAATGAGTGAACAAGCTTTCATGGTTACCTCTATTACTCTTCTCTGTGTCTCCTCTTGTGCTTCTCTGTGTCTTATGCTAGTTTCACTTCCTACTAACAACTCTTAAAGAGGGGAATTTGCTAAGAAATCCATGGCTCACTGACCCACGATTCTACATTCTCCTTTGTTCGCTGTTACTTCTCTGAAGGATCTACTGATATTCCCTCTCTGTATCAGGGTTTCCCAGCTTTGGCATGATTGACATCTTGGGCTGGATAATCCTTCATTGTGAGGAGCTGCCCTGAGCACTGCTGGATGTTTCAGCAGGATCTCTGGCCTCTACTCACTAGAGCCAGCAGCACCCTCCTTGGTTGTGACAACCAAGTACTGCCAAATGTCTCCAAGGGCAAAATCTCTCCTGGCTGAGAAAAATTTTCCAGGTGGCTCCAGAATCTTCAGTCTTGGCCTTTCCCTGGGGTAGCAATCCTAAAACTTCAGCTCCCTGTTGAGTATTCCATTTCTCTTCCCTGGTCATCATGAACTCAGGATAACTAAAACCAAATTCATTGTTTCTCTCACAAACTGGCTTGGCCCACTTTAGGGTTCTGAATATCTCAGCATTCTCACATGGAATGCACTCTCTTTTCATGGGTCACCCACATCCCTCAACTCTTGCTTCAAAGTCTTCTCCTCCTATTAATTCATTTAAACATGTCTACATGACTATTTTGGTAATAATGTCCATATGTCTCATGTTGTACCATATTTTGTATTACCATATATTATTATGTTTATGTTATATTGTTACTTATTGTTACTTATGTCCTCATGAGTTGCCTTTACCAATAGGCTAAAGGCTCCTCAAGAGCAGGGAAAAAAATCTCATTGCTTCTTGAGTATCCCACAAAGCCAGGCACTGTGTTTTAATCCTCTATGTGTATAAATTAACTTGAACCTTGGAAACAAGTTAGAAGTCAATAGAACACCACTTTGAGTTCTTCAGCAACACATTTACTGTTTTTACTGAATGAAACTAATAAAACAATGTGAAAGATGTTTCAAGTTATTTGCAACATTTAAAGAAGTCAACTGCTCTAAAAAAGTACAAAGCTCTTGGAAAACCTATGTCTAGTGTGTGACTCCACAGAATTTCATGACAACTTCAGAAACATTTTAAAAATTAACTAGAGCAGTCTTTTTAAGTTTGTTAACTGGATCCAACATGTATTTGAATGATCACATAAAACTGCTCTGTTAAATAAAATAATAAATGTGAAAGCACCTAGAGAAGTACTTGGTACAAAAAATAGCTTCTCAACAAGTATTTTCTTTTAATTCAGATAAAAATGTTTAGATGAGGGTTAAAATATAAAGCAAATAAGAGACTCCTTTGTGACCCCTCTTCTCTGTATTCTTAAATTATTTTATATGTTCTATGCTTCTTCATGTGACCCTATCTCATATTCTTCATTCTACTGTCAGATATTTGAGTTAGAGATTATTTCCTATATTCTGTTTACCCTAGAGAGGGTTTAACTGCAGACACTGAACAATATTTGACAATCTAAGTAGGTATCAGGTAAGGATTACCAATTCTCTTCACACCTGTACTTGTGATATTTTATGAAATTTGAAGATGCCAGGTACTCAAATCTCCAACACTTCATTAAAACTTAAGGTGAATTCTAATCAGAACCATTAGGTAGATGACAAATTAATAAATCCATTCTACTAATCTCAGAGACTCTGAGTCTATAATGATGTTAACAACATACCAGGAGGAATCTTTTAGGAATGCTACATACTTATTTTTCTGTCTTTATTTAAATAACCTGACTCCTATCTAAGCTGTATATATGTAATATATCATAAGAGATATCCCAAGTTCAGAGCTGATGGATTTGAAAAAAAAACACACCTGTATTACTTAGAAGAAATTCAATGATATGTATGTTTATATATTTATCATTTCTTCCTTCCTGTGAGGTAGTCCTGACTGTAATACATTTTGTAGATTATAAAATAAGCAAAAGGAAAGTTAACAATGGATGAGGTAAAGACAAAAGAATGTCTTAATGTTAATTAAAATTTTTGTTTATTAATGGTATAAAATGTCAACAATAATTTGAGTGAGAACAATATGATGTAATATGCTTCATTATTTTTAACACCTGTGCTCAACACTCTATGAAATGGTGATTCAAAGGTCGGGTTCTATGTTTGGTTTGTTTCCATACTTGGTTTCAATAGGGGTCATGGGGGAACAGCCACTACAAAAACACACAGACCCACATGGAACACATGTATCAGTAACTGTGCTTGCAAAGTCATGGCCCTTGCTTTCCAGTCTCAGCCACCAAATAAGAAAAGGCTGGTGCTGAAATTTACTCATAACTATTCATCATTCAAGATGTCCATTAGTTGTTCTTGCACACAAACTGAAAAATATTTTTTGCATTTTTAAGCAAAATGTTCAAAAATCACTTAAACTCTTATTTGGAATAATTTAGTCATGTTAGGGAATTCTATTTCTAAGCTCTTAGGTATGCAATTGTAATATTTTTATGGGTGATAGTGGTTTTGATAAAATGGATATTTCTGGTTTTTATAGAATGAACTGCCTGCATGACTCCCAACGGCACTTGACATGTTTTTGCCACCAGTCTCTTCCTCAACAATCTGCATGCGAACATCGTCAAGAACATGCTTTCCTTGCGGGGCTACCTCTGAGTCCTCTCCAGAATCCAGCTTCCCTGACAGCAGTTACTCCAACAATTTTCCACAAAGTATTCTTTTTCTTTGAAAAGTAACTTACTGCTAATGAAATATATTTCCCAGTATATCTTTCATTGAATTGTTGTCAAAGAAACAAAAGAACATGCTTTTTGAAATAAAGGAGCAAATACCTAAGCTGATCGATATAAGAAGCATCTGAACTTTCATTGAACTCAATTCCGTAAGCCTCTTACTTTGTATAATTTATTGTAACATTTATTTCTTTAAAGCTTTGGTGTTTTCTATGTAACAGTATTTGCTGACAACAGTATTTGCTGAAATAAAGATGTGCATTTTAGTTTGTCGCCACAGTGTTTTCCACATTCTGTCATTTTCACTGTGTCAAGAAGAGCAAATATTCCCTTAAGCTACTGACTATTTGTCTCTTAATAAGTCATAATCTTCAAAAAAGTTCTCTAAATATTAATCATTATTTCAACAAATTTTTCTAAGTACTGGATTAAATACACTTGACTTGAAATGTTGCTGGAAATGATTACAGAGTTTTGTCTTCACGTTTTAAATGTTTGTTTTGAAATCTTTTGCTAATCAAGATGACTTCAAACTATTTTTATCTAATAAATAGTTCAAGGTACAGTACTTGCTTTAGGAAGGACTTGTATTTAATAATAATGTAAGGGAAGCCATATTTCAAATACTTTTCCCACATATTTCCTTTTTTTTAATTCTTCCTTTGGCCAAATCTGATGAGATTATTGTTGTTTTTCTTTATAATAGGCTGAGAAAAGCTCATGTTAGGGTTAGAAATGTGAGCTTTTTCACTTTGTCATCAGCTCTACCTTGCATCCCCAGAGTTATTGGAGTATGTCTAGTCTGTGACTCCCCAGAATTTCAGTGTTAGTTTTAAACTACAGTTGATTTGTTGGTTTATAGGAATAAGTTAAAGCCACCAGTGTGTTTTGTGAAGCTTAATTTTCTTAAATGTAGATTCTGAAATGTACATGACAACCTTGATTCATTACTGTGTGCTAAAATCTAATGAAAGGCTGAGGTGCCCTATCTATCCCCCCACCAACAATACTGCTCCCAACACAGGGCTAGCTCACACACAGACCGATGGAGAATTCCAGTGATGATCTCTGTGTGAGAGTCTAGTAAAGTTGAATGTATTTCCTTTCTTTCTTCTTTCTTCACACATCACATAATTCTCTTGTATATACCTCAAGGTGTTTGTATACATTTGGAAAGTTATAATAGTCTTCAAGTACCAAGATGAGATATATTATTTATAGTTTATCTCTGGCCTCAACCCCAGTGCCTGGGAGGTGGTAGTAATTCACTTAGTAAATATCTATTGAAAGAAAAAGTGACAATTTCTGGCATGTAAATTTTTTTTAAAGATTTTATGTATTTATTGAGAGGAGAAGGGATGGAGAGAGGGAGAGAAACATCAATGTGTGGTTGCCTCTTGTACACCTCCTACCAAGGACTTGGCCTGCAACCCAGGTATGTGCTCTGACTGGGAATTGAACTGGCAGCCTTTTGGTTTTCAGTCCAGTGCTCAATCCACTGAGCCACACCAGCCAGGGCATGGCACGTAAATTTTTTAAAATATTTTTTGAGAGAGAGATTTGTTGTTCACTTAGTTAGGCATTCACTGGTTGATTCTTGTATGTGTCCTGACCAGGGATGAAACCCACAACCTTGGCGTATCTGGATGATGCTCTAACCAACTGAGCTACCTGGCCAAGCAATATTATCTTTCCTTCTACACTGCAGTAAAAATAAAGGTTGAGCACTATCAGTCTAAAAGAGGACAGAAATGAAAAACAATGGTATTCTCCTATTGTCATATCCACCAGAAATGCACAAAATGCTTTATAAAGTTGCTTTTCTCCACCACTTACTTTTATATAATTATGTGAGTTGGCACCCCTTCATGGCTGTTTATTGTGGAAGTGTTGTATTTCAACTCTTAGCGATAATTTTACAAAGATTATTAAGGAAAACCACAAGACCTAATCTTACCACGAAACAGAGCACCAGGAGAGTGCCCTACACATTGGTCAAAATGGTGGCTGGGTGAGGTTCTTAAATCAAGCACGCCAAGAGCTAGAAATATGTATAGGGCCCCAAGCATGCCAAAAGCTGGAAAGATAATTGGATGGGGTGGGGGAAAGCATTCCCCTCCCTATCCCTATAAGAACCTCTGGCTCAATCAGGAGGATTGAGATGGTCTTTGAGAGAGGAGTCCACCATTCTCCCAGGTTGTGCAGCACCTGAATAAACTTCTTTTGTTTTGCACCAGCACCTGCCTCATAAGTCTGTCATTTGTTGATGGCAGGCAGCTCATCTGCAGGTTTTTTGCCTGGTAGTGCTAATATGTACAAAGTAAGCTCTTTTTTTGGAACTAGAGACTCTGAAATGTTACAGAAGAATTCCAAAATGCTTTTATAAAGCAATATTGTTCATGAATAGAAAACTTGAAAGCCACAAGCAGAATAGTGTTACCTCTATGACATGACATGTTAACTATAGATCATGCCTCCTGAATTGCTCAAAATCTATGAAATACCCAAAAGCTAGAATGAAGAGTGATGGCAACAACTCAGACAAGGAAGAACTTAAGTAATGAAAAGCTGACAGTTTCCAACTTCAATTAAATGGCTTTACTAGATTCAAAGGCAGTTTAATAAGGATTGGACAGAATTAAAACATTACTGTGAAAGGTCACAGATAGGTAATTGATTTGAGTTTGTAATACCAGGCTGCTGGATAAAAGCCACACTATTTAGGATCTTTATGAAGAAGGATGCAAGAAAGGCTAGTCCCTTTGATTGACTTCAGTGAGTTGCGCTGGAGCATTTTACTGTTGACAGTTCCTTTAGAATTAGTACATATATACACAAACACACACACAAACACATTGCTTTTAATTGATGGATATATTGCTGTTTGGTTGTTCAGGAAATGAACAAAAGACTGGAGCTAAAGACCTCAAGTGCTTGCTGTTTGCCCACTGACCAGATAACTGGAACTACCTGCATTATCTACGCAGCATGGGGTGTTAATTTTTACCTAAAGTTGCCTCTTTTTGGAAATAACAAATGTGTTTTTTAAAGTCTGTTTTTTTCTCAATATACATTTAAAGGTTTTTAAATTGTTTACTGTCTAATCAAGTTGAGATTTTTTAAGAAGCTCATTTTAAATTTGTAATAAAAGTTTACAACTTGATTTTTTTCAAAAAAGTCAATAAATGGCAAGCACCTGTTAATAAATGTTTTAAATAATTGTCAAAAAAGGATGACTATGAAAAGGAAAAGTTTGATTTTAAAAATCCTAAAGAAGGTTTATGAATACAGAGAGGTACATAATATACATGCAAAGGAATCTTGTGAACTTCTCAGAAAGTAGGAACATCTAGGCAGAAACAAACATTCAAAGAAGACTTGATTAACAAAGTAAGTGAATATTGCAAGTAACCACTGGCTCTTGGTAGATACCAAGTGTATTGGTATGCACTGCCTTGGGCAGGAACAATGCAATAAATTCAGAACCGTACCAATTAGAGGAAAAATACTTTGTCAGAAAAATATGTGGTTACTAAATTGGGTGCTATTTTTGACCTAAAAGCCACAGATATGGGTGTGTTAACAAGAGAAAACAAAGTTATAATTGGTCATTTAGGAGGAAAAGTTTAAGGAAAAAATAATTAAACCGAATATAACAGCAATCCTCTTGAGAATATGAATTTTAGATTACTCAATAGATTTAAAGAAAATTAGTCAAAATCATGTGAATAATCTGTGGAGACTAACATGAACACAGTATGTTACAGAAAATTCAGAATCGGCAGTTAAATAAAGAAAATGACCATTTGAGTCATTTTTATTTCTAGTTTCCTTGATTATATGACTCACAGTAAAGAAAATAATGGGTTCCAAATTACGTTCCAAATTGCTGTTTGGTTGTTCAGGAAATGAACAAAGACTCTGAAATGGTAAAGCTATACATGGTAAAAATAAGACTAATATTGTTTGCAAGTCTTATTATTTTTAGCATTTTACTTGATCTCATATCCTAGAAAATTGCTTCTTCAGGGACGCTTCCTTACAGAAAAACAGATATACCTTTGCTTGATTCTTTCCTTTTCATTTCTTTGGGAATATAATTCCATTCTTTGGGAATGCTCTCGCGCAAACGTTCAGGAACACCAGGCTTGTTTAGGCTTGTCTCACTGTATCTCCCAGAGGTCATCACAGATATTATGTGCTCTACAATGTCCTTGACAGCGTCGGTCAGTGCCAATCTCAAGCATCGGATGACCTCTAGCTCGGACTCCATGCATGTTGAAACTTCAAAATCAGACAGCACATTACAGTTAGCAGAATCTGGCAAAATTTTGTGTTGAACACAAAATTTCAGTTGGGAACACACTTTCTTAATGATCTAGTGTAAAGCTATAGGAAAGGAGAGTGGCTTTAAACTAGAAATCATATAACTGATAAACAGTTCATAATCATTTAAAAAATTCTTCTTGATAATAAAGGGAATGGAAATTAACCCTGAAAAAGTATATTTGCTAGTAGTTTGGAACTCTACTGGTAAAAATATAAATCATGTGACCTTCACAGATGACAATTTAGCAATAATATCAAAAGCCCTAACATTTTACTTACCTGTTTATCTACTTATTCTTCTCTAAGACTTTATCCTAAGAAATGTATTATAGTTATATAAAAGACATAAAAATTGGAAATAATCTAAATGTCTAATAATTGGTAATTTGTTTAATTAACCAAGGTACATTCATCTATACAATAAAGTCATATATTGTTTAGGATTAAAATAAAACTGGGTACCTGGCTGGCATAGCTCAGTGGATTGAGCTCGGGCTGCCAACCAAAGTGTCGCAGGTTCGATTCCCAGTCAGGGTACATGTCTGGGTTGCAGGCCATGACCCCCAGCAACCGCACAGTGATGTTTCTCTCTCTCTCTCTCTCTCTGTCTCCCTCCCTTCCTTCTCTAAAAATGAATGAATAAAATCTTTAAAAATAAATAAATAAATAAATAAAACTGGGTTGAAAGAGTACGACATGCAATTTTATTAAAAAATACATATCTACATGCACATATGAAAAAGTTAAAAGATAAACTCTACAGTTTAATGATTATTTTCCTTTTCCTTTACTTCTTTTAATTTTTCTGCCTGCCTTTCCGCCCTCTCTCTCTCTAGATCTGCCTTTTTCCCTTCCATCTTTCTTCCAGCCTGCCCTATTTTTTCTATTTCTATTACTTACTATGATATTGTGTGATAAATGCAATACAAGTTTTTTAAAAAGTAACTGCAATGTCCTGGGGCCGCCACTTAAATCAGGATACAAAAGTATGTATACGCTTTTTTTCTCCTTCAAATTTCAACGTGACATTTCTCAAGTTACTCAAGCCATTGTTAAAATGACCATGGTGAAGAGGACCATGGTAATATCAAATAGTGAGAGTTTCTAATTTTTAACATGGCACAATCATCAGTTAGGTAAGCTGTCTTTTTAATGATGTTTCAAGTCTTTAATTCATTGAAAGGAATAAAGAACCCTTCTTCTTGTATTAATAATTAATATTCATTTTGGTTCAACTCTTTGGAGTCATGCATTAAAATCATCTCAGGTATCTAAAAATTCTAGAAATTCAGAAGTTCTATTTCTTATTGTTAAAAGAGTGTATTTATTTCTTTTAAAATAAAATCAAGATACTAAAAATAGGATAAAATAATGGCTCTATCTCAAATAATTACTTAAAATTTATAGAAATTAATTTGTGTATAATATCTGGCACATAGTAGGCATTATGCATATATTTGCTATTATTGCCTAAGAGTTTTCTTCAAATGTTGTAATATTGGGCGGCATAATATTCTCTTGATTCAGGGTCTAAAACATCTTGAGTATGAGATACTATGGGGAGGATTAAGCAATAGCTACAGATGACAATGGTAGAAATAAAATACAGATTTTTTTAAAGGAGAAATTGGAGAAGAGGGAATAGAAAAAAGAGAACCAGTGACAAGAACTTCTCATTTCTAAATGTGCATATAAAGAGCCTGGAAGTCGCTATTGTATCCTAACAACAAATAAAAAGCTGAACAAATGGGAAAAAACAACTCTTCTTGAAAATGTAAGAGAAGTAAAGACAAGGAAAAAAGAACAGACAGGCAAATACAGGCAGTCATGGCTCACTGGAGCAAAGGGTGGAGCAGAAGCTACCACGAGAAGCAGTGCCAAGATGGGAAAATCTCAACTGTAATTGATGAATTGCTGGAGGTTCAGTGCAGACAAGTTGTAGGTTAAAACTTCAGAAATACCTGGCATGGCAGTTGGAGCTTCTACACTTTTGTGAATTTTACCTCCAGGAGTTCCACTAATTTCCCCCACTAAATTTCAGAGAAAAATCCCCTAGTGCGTCCAGCATGGGGAGGAAAAAAAAAAACACTTTGAAATAGGCTAGAGCACTCTGTTCTTCTGAAGGCCTACCCTCAAGAGAAACTATTAAAACAGAGCCTAACCCAGTGAGGTTTTCAGAGCCTAGGTGAAGAGAAATGCCTATTCTAGCCATACTTTCCTATTTCAGACAGAAGGAAAAAACTGGGAAACATTTGTGAAGTATACTATCCAGAGGCACAGGCTCACTAAAAAATTGAGACCTAATCGTAGGACGATAAATAGCTTACCCTCCCCCCAACACCTCTCCACTATATTACTAAAGACCTATTTAGAGCAGTTCCTTTTACCAGTATATCATGTCTAGCTTTAAAAAAAAAGAAAGAAATTATAAGACATACTAAAAGGCAAAACAAAAAATTTGAAAGAAAGAACAAGCATTAGAAACAGATATAGCAAAGATGGTAGAATGATCAGACCAGGAATTTAAAACAGCTATGATTAATATGATAAACGTATAAATGGATAAAATAGATAGCATGACAGAACAAATGGGCAATGTAAATAGAGAGATGAAAGTCCTAAGAAATCCCACCCCCCAAACACTATACATCAAAAGCAATGTAACAAAAATAAACAGCTTATTAGTAAACTGAACATTGCTGATGGAAGAATATTTGAGCTTAAGGGTATCTCAATAGAAACCCCCAAAACGGAAAAGCAAAGAGAACAAAGACTAGAAAAAAGAAACCAGAACAGACTATGAAAGGACTATGGGACAACTATAAAAAGTGTAACATACATATGATGGGAATACTTGGAGAGAAAAGAGAGAGAAAATAAAACCAGGAGAAATATTTAAAACAACAATGAAAAAGAATTTTTCCCAAATTAATATTGACAAACCACAGACCCAGAAAGAACACAAAGAGGATAAATACTTTAAAAAATTATAACTAGGCATATTATCTTCAAACTCTTGGAAAATCAAACATAAAGAAAAAGTCCTGAAAGAAGCCATATGGTAAAACACACCTTACATTTAGAGAAACACAGAGAAAAATTATATTTGACTTCTCAGAAACAATGCTATTAAGAAAAGAGTAAAGTAAAATTCAGAGTGTTGAAAGAAAAATAATCAACCTAGAATTCTATATCCTGCAAAATTATCCTTCAAAAGTAAAGAGAAATAAATATTTTGTTAAAGAAACAAAAATTGAGAAGATCTGACACCAGTGAGTTGCCTTGCAAGAAATGTTCAAAGATATTTTTTAGAGAGAAAGAAAATAATATAAATCAAAAACTCAGACCTACATAAAGAAAGAGCATTGAAGAAAAAATAAGTGAAGGTAAAATTAAAACTTTTTTCTTATTCATAATTGATCTAACAGGTAAGTTTGTTCAAAATAATAATACCAACAATGTATTAACTCATGCATATATTATATATGCATATATATGAGTACACTTCTATATTTTTATTTATAAGTGAAATGAATAATAGCAATGGCACAAAAGGGAGAAATTAGAATTATTTTGTTATTATAAGATACACAATTGTGAGGTATTAGTATTTGAAAGTGAACTTGGGTCCTGGGCAGTGTGGCTCAGTTGGTTGGAGCATCATCCCAATTCCTCATCAGGGCCCATGCCTAGGTTGTGGGTTATATGGGAGGCAAACGATGGATGTTTCTCTCTGACGTCAATGTTTCTTTCTCTCTCTTTCTCTGTCTCTCTTCCTTTTTCTCTCTCCAAAAACAAAAACCATATTTCAAAAAGAAAGTGAACTTGGATTAATTTCACACTCTCTATATATGCTGCAAAGTCTAGGGCATCTACTTTAAAGAGTAAAAAAAGAAATATAACTGATATGACAAGAAAAGACAAAAAATAAAATCATATAAAATGCTTAGTTAAAACCAACAAAAGTGAAGTCAGACTTCTGGCTGAAATGGAGGCATAGGTAGATACACTTTGCCACCTAGCACAACCAAAAGAAAGATAACAACCAATTAAACAAAAAATAACCAGAATTGCCAGAAAATCAAACTGTATGGAAGTCCAACAACCAAGGAATTAAAGAAGAAATATTCATCCAGATCAGTAGGAGGGGTAGAGACAGGCAGCCAGGATGGAGAGGACTTGTGGCAAGGCGGTAGCTGGAGGACTGGGGTGGGGGAGGCAGCAGCTGGCAGAGCAGGCAATACCACATTTGCATGTGGATAAACCAGGAGGAACAACTGGAGAGTGAGACAGACTGTGCAACCCAGGGCTCCAACGTGGGGAAATAAAGCCTCAAAACCTCTGATTGAAAAAAACCTGTGGGGGCTGTGGTGGCAGGAGAAACTCCTGGCTTCACCAGAGAGTTCACTGGAGACCCACAGGGTCATAGAACGTACACAAAACCACCACCTGGGAAGCAGCACCAGAAGGGCCCAATATGCTTGTAGGTAGTGGAGGAAGTGACTGAAAGCCGGCCAAGAGCCGAGGCAAGAAGCATTGCTCTCTCTCTGACCCCTCCCACACATACAGTGCCATAATGCAGGAAAGTGGTTGCCCTGCCTTGGCAAATTCATAAGGCTCTGCCCCTTACAACATAACAGGGGTGCCAAGAGAAAAAAAATGGCCCAAATGGAAGAACAGATCAAAGCTCCAAAAACAGAACTGAGCAATGAAGAAATAGCCAACCTATCAGATGCAGACTTCAAAACACTGGTAATCAGGATGCTTACAGAAAGGGTTGGCTATGGTCCTAAAATATAGGAAAAAGTGAAGGCTATGCAAAGTGAAATAAAGAAAAATATAGGGAACCAACAATGAAGTGAAGGAAACCTGGACTCAAATCAACAATTTGGAGCAGAAAGAAGAAATAAACATCCAACCAGAACAGAATGAAGAAACAAGAATTCAAAAAAAGTGAGGAGAGGCTTAGGAACCTCTGGGACAACTTTAAATGTCCCAACATCTGAATCATAGGGGTGCCAGAAGGAGAAGAAGAAGAGCAAGAAATTGAAAACTTATTTGAAAAAAACAATGAAAGGAAATTTCCCCAATCTGGCAAAGGAAATAGTCTTCCAGGAAGTCCAGGAAGCTCAGAGCATCCCAAAGAAGTTGGACCGAAGGAAGCACACACAAAGACACATCATAATTACATTGCCCAAGATGAAAGATAAGGAGAGAATCTTAGAAGCAGCAAGAGAAAAGGAGACAGTTACCCACATAGGAGTTCCCATAAGACTGTCAGCTGATTTCTCAAAAGGAACCTTCCAAGCAAGAAGGGTCTGGAAAGCAGTATTCAAAGTCACGAAGGGCAAAGACCTACACCTAAGATTACTCTATCCAGAAAAGCTATCATTTAGAATGGAAGGGCAGGTAAAGTACTTCTCAGATAAGGCCAAGTTAAAGGAGTTCATCATCACCAAGCCATTATTACATGAAATGTTAAAGGGAGTTGTCTAAGAAAAAGAAGATAATTAAAAATATGAACAGTAAAATGACAACAAACTCACAACTATTAATGGCTGAACCTAAACAAAAACAAAAACACAAACTAAGCAAACTACTAGAATAGGAACAGAATCACAGAAATGGAAATCACATGGAGGGTTTTCCACGGTGAACGGTTGGGGAGAGAATGGGGAAAGAGGTATAGCAAGTAAGAAGCATAAACTGTAGGTACAAAATAGACAGGGGGAGGTTAAGAATAGTATAGGAAATGGAGAAGCCAAAGAACTGATATGCACAGCCCATGGACACGAACTAAGGGGGTGGGTAGATACTGGTAGGATGTGAGGCATGCAGGGCAGAGGGGAATAAAGGAAGAAAAAAAGGGAGGCAACTGTAATAGCACAATCAATAAAATATATTTTTTTAAAAAAGAAGAAAAAAATTCACTAGATAATCTGAATAGCAATTTAGAAACTGAAGAAGAAATGACCACTGAATTGATATAATAGGAAGTATCCAAGTCAAAACACAAAGAAAAAGAAGTCTATAAAAACAGAAAACAAACAACAATAACAAAAAAAATCCAAAAAGAACACAGCTTCAGTGGTATGTGGAAAATACCAAAAGGTCTAGTATTCTCGAAATGGGACTCACAGAAAAACAGTGGTGGTTGAGGGGACAAAAGATAAACTATCCCAAGAAAGAATGGCTGAAATGTTTCCAAATACAACAAAAACTAAAAATCCTCAGAACCAAGCAGCTCAGCAAACCCTAAGCAGAGTTAATACAAAGAAAAGTAAAATAAAGTACAATGATATCAAATTGTTGGAAAGTAGTGATAAAGGTGCAAATATTAAAAATCAACCACAAAAATAAGACACATTATATAAAAGACATCTTATTATTAACTGATATATCATCAGGAACAATATAAGCCAGAAGATAATAGAATATCTTTAAAGTGCTAAATGAAAAAGGAAAAGAAAAATATCTCTGAACACAGAATTCTATATCTAATAAAAATATTTCAAATATAAAGGCTAAGTACTTATTTCATGCAATTAAAAGCTAAAATAAAGTGATGGCAGATGATTCATAGTACAAGAAATATTAAAGGAAGTGTTTCACATAGAAAGAGAATTATACCTGTTAGAAATGCAGATCTACACCAATAAGAGTACCAGAAATGCTAAATATATGGATAAATGTAAAAGACTTACTTTTCATTTTCTATTTCTTTAAAATATAATTGACTGAAACAAAAATAAAACAATGAATTGTGGGGTTTATAACATTAAACCCCATGCCTGGCAACCCTAGCATAAAAGATAGCTGGGAATAAATAGAAATATTTCATTATAAAGTTCTCATATGTGAAGTTCTATAATATTATTAAAAGGTTAACTGATGAGTTAAAGATATATATTGTAAACTCTGGAGCAACCACACACACACACACACACACACACACACACGAGTAAAAACAACTCATATAAACTATGAGCAATACCTGTCTAAAGAGACTTGTCTGACCTTATGGAGGAGGATTTACTCAAAGTCTAGAGAGAAGACTAGTTAGGATTGAATAGTAGTTTTGCTTTCTCATGCCGGCACCTGAACTCCACTGATATTTTCTAAGTAATTTTCAGGACTGTTTTGTGCTGAGTGTCAAAAGGGTCAAGAACTTAAGAGTTGAAGGATAAAATAATGGTTGAAGCATTTGAGTCACCAATTCCTTACAATCTTGTGAGAGAATTCAGCTCTTATTTCACCAGAAGCAACTAAAACCAGTAGGGGCTAAAGGAGCTTTCAAAATTGTTTTTCTTTCAGTCCAGTCAAGTCCACATCAGAAGTAATTCATTATAATTAGCTAGAAAATTACCCCCCTTTGGTTAAAGGGGGAGCAATGAAAGAATGCATGAAAACTGCGAGATACC
The DNA here is from genome assembly GCF_004126475.2 of Phyllostomus discolor. Taxonomy (NCBI): domain Eukaryota; kingdom Metazoa; phylum Chordata; class Mammalia; order Chiroptera; family Phyllostomidae; genus Phyllostomus; species Phyllostomus discolor. Next base: position 61,040,334 of record NC_040905.2, read on the forward strand.
ACGTTAAAAGGAGATAATCATTACAGAATCTTTATGTGACAGATTTAGATTTTTGAAATCATTACATAGTTATCTATTGCTATTTTGCAGAGATAATAAGATGTAATATGACTTTAAAATAGATAAAAAGATATTTGAGTCGAGTCTAAAGGATAGCCAAAAGAGTGAAACCATGATTGTGATCCAGTTAGAGTTTTAAAATATGGATCCTAGAAAATATTTTATGGAAATGGCAGTTCCAAAACAGTGTAGGAGATAGCTTATAGGCTGAAAGCCTAGTGTAAATGATGTAAATGGTTAATGGACTAACAGGAAACCACTAACTTCTCATCCTTTGTTTTCTCAAAATATTAAATACGGAGATTTAAAGGTAGGGAAACAATGCGAGAATCTTTGTAACTCGCCCTGAAGGTGGGGCAACCCATGAGCACTTCCCATTCAGATAGGTAACCTGCTCTGTCTTTAACATCTGCTCAAGAACAATACACAGGGGGAAACATACAGTCCCCAAGGGAATGACGCCTTGTAGAGAGAGGCACCGTGGTCACCATAACAAATACCTTTTGCATTTGAAGAAAATTGACTAGTAGTTTTGTCTATCAGTTCATTGAATAAATGCACCCAAGAATCACAAAATATTTTTTTACATCTTACTAATGCCTTTATGTTCAATAGCGAACATAATCTCTGGCAAATAGTAAGTTAATTTTTTATGAGAGTATATTTCCTAATAATAATAAAGAAAAGCTGAATTACATAATTTTCCCCCTCAACCTCCTTGTCACCTCATTTGTCCCAAGTATACTAAATTTTGACAGGAACTAATGGCTAATGACTTTCAAAAGGAGATTTTATAGTAAGAAAATGTAAGATAAACTTTTACAAATAACAGACTCTGCAAAACTGATATTGATAAAACTTTTAAAACACATTTAATGGTACATTTAGTTATCTTTAAAATGCTTCTTTTAAAATTATAAATTTCTCATACCTGGAATGTTATATAAAAAGTTCCATAATTGTTCTTCTTCCATGTAGCTCACAAAAACATTTCCAAATATTTGTGGAGAAAAACTGCAATAGTATAGTACTTTAAAGATGGCTTCCACCAAGCTAGATACTTGGCTCATATTATTTTCTGTATCAGAACTTTGTTCTTGAAAGGTGCATTCTTAAAAAGAATAAAAATGATTTAGTAAGATAGGTATCAGTAATGTGATTAAATTCATATCACTCACCCTGGCATAATGCTGTAAAAATGTATTTGATTAATAATAAGAGAAAAGCCACATTCTTTGAGACCAATGGCCCGTCTAACCCAATCTTTTATCTGAGCTATACATGGATATATGTAGAAGAAAGACTGTGAGAAAGACCACAATGACATCACTTCAAAGAATAATGCTAGTTTCCTTCTATGTTAAAATGTTTTACTGTTTAAGAAAACTTTTTGATTTCTTTTTCATTTAAAAGTAATATACATTCATCCTAGAAATCATAAAAAATCCAACTAAGGAAACTAAATTTGTACCAAATCCTACCAATACGTGATATTCACTACATTTGATGCAGTATTTTATTCATATTACATACAAATATACATAAATGAATACAGGTATGTATAACTTAATCCCAAATACAATTATTCTTTATATACCCCTTTGTTATCTAAAATCTATTTAAAGCTAGTTGAATCTTTGTATCCCTCTTTGGGATTTATGTTCTGAGCACTACTAAACCCTTTATTTAGAACATAAATTTCATGGAAAATTCACATTTATAGTGTTCTCAGAATTATGCTACCAGCTCTACAAATACATTTACATGTGTTTTCAAACCCATAGGTCCTGTCATTTCAGAATTAAGAGATTTATCAATTGGTTTCTCCATAAACCTATTGTAGGAATTCCCACAAAGATGTAGCCATTTTAATTTCTCTTTTCAGCTTTCCTCTGGCTCCATTAGGATTTCTTCAAAGATTAGTGATCAGAAGTTCCTATACTGTTGTATCTATAAGTTTGATGGAAAAAAATGGAATAATTTCTAATTTGTTTGGTTAATTAGCATATGTCCAGTATCATAATATGTAAAAATGTTCATTGAATTGAAAATAATAACTCTCATATCTTATCTCATATTTTAAATATCATAAATAAATATAATGTAGATTATTTTGGAATGAGTTCAGATTTTTCTTCCTCATTTAGAAGCTCATCACTTTATGTTTCTTCTTGATAACTTTATTTCTCTGATTTGATTTTCATGCTCTAGAACTCAATGCTAACTGCAAACTAAGAAATAGCACCATAGACTTTATGTAGAGGAAATTTATTGTTTTTGTTTTCCAATAACCATTCTCTCTCTCTTTTTAAACAAGTTAGTTTAAGCAAGCTCTCCTTGCCTCCATTCTCAGCCCTCCTCTGCACCCCCACCCACTCCACACACACTCTGTTCATTTGGCTGGATGAAGCTGATTCCATCATCTGGGGTGGGCACATGACCAAGTATTGGCCAGTCAGTGCATGACACCCCCAATAACCCCTATTAATAGTTCAGGGATATGTGGGTGACCAATGAGAATATCCCTCAGGGTTTTTGCCAAACTATTGGTAAAGTGGTCTCATTGAACTGGGCTTGCTAAGCTGGAAGTCACTGATGACCATTCTGGGAAGAACTTGACTGAGAACAAATCCTGTACAGTAAGAAGCTACAAGAGATGGAGAGAACACTACTGATGAGATATCACTGTTTGAGAATCTGAATTTAGCAATGTCTGTATATTTATATTAACTGAGCTGATAAATTTTCCTGTTCGGTTAAACCAGGTTAATTTCTGTCACTTGCTATCTCAAGAGTCATGACATTTTCATAAGGTATAAAAGGTTAAATGACAAAGAGTAATAGTCTGGGCATTCATAATTTCATTTTTCTTATCTAGGCTCTGCAGTTCTCCCTGCCTTTCCCTCCCCGCAATTCATCTTACATACAATTATCAGTTATCATTCATGGCATTCCCCTATATCCCGTCCCTCCACTTTGTTGGAAATTCCTTGCCTAACAATCAATTTCCATAATCTTTTGCCAAATTATATTTCAGTCTCTAGACATCCATTTCACCCAGACATCCATTTCACCCAGACTAGTTTCCTTGCTTTCCTTGCAAATATCCCTTCCCATTTCCTTTTGTTTATGCCATTTTACTAGTCTAGAACATTCCCCTCCAACAGTATTCCCATGATTCAATTAATTAATTGATGAATGTGGCAGCAGTCATTACACTAGATGCTGAGGCCCATACCTTCCCAGGACTCACTGCCTGTGTACATGTGCTTGTTTGTGAGGGCAGGAGATGATAGAAATGTAACAATCATTACAGCAATGTAAGGATAAGTAAGGTTACCACACACTCTGGTTTGTCTGGGGCATTCCTGGCTTATGCCTGTTGCTCTGGTGCAGTTATCAATATTAGTAGCATCCTCTTTCATTCTTAAAAGTGCCCCAGCTTGGCTGACAAATTATTTGGTCACCTTAAGTCTAAGTGCCTTAAACATTAGGCACTATGGAAACATGAAAGAAAGATGATGATTTAAATGGGGGGAGGGCGCATGCAGAGAAGATCATGTCTCAGCCAAGTCTTTTAGGAAGAGTTGAAGTGTATTGGCATGACAAGGTTGAGGTGGGGGAGCTGCTTTCCAGGTGACAGAAGAATTGGTCTAATGGGGAGAAGACAGGTAGCTGCTGGTAGGCTGGCATGACTGAAGTGTGGCTGGTGTGAGGGGGATGGGAGATGAAGCCAGGCAATCAACAGAGTATGAACAATCGAAGGTCCCAGGAATTATGCAACGACAGTGCAGATGAAGAAAGGGGGATGGATATGAGAAACAGTTATAATAAAAATAACAACAAATAGTAATAAGTAGTAGTAGCAGCATTGTTATTGTGTAAATGTGTCAAGACACTTCAATGAGATATTATTTTTTATTTTTGCTCATTTTCCTTTGTCATAAACTAAAGTAGTCTGTTCCTGTTTACTTTGCTAGGATTTTTGGTATTTGAAAAACCCAAATAGGCTGAAGTAGCTGCCCTTCTAGAAAACTTGGTTAAAATCAACACCTTTGTCAGGTTTTCACCCATGAACATTTTCTCTCCTTAACTTCTGAATTCCTTCCACTATTGGGATAGGCTTTTACATACACTTTCATCATGATGTCCCCTATTCCTTTCAAGAAGACTCAGCTAGAGCTTTATAATTTTAACTTGCTTGTTTTTTTTTCTTTTAAGAAATTATTGATTTTAGAGAAGGGAGAGAGAGAGAAACATAAACTTGTTGTTCCACTTACTTTTGCATTGATTGGTTGTTTCTTTTTTAAAAAAATATATTTTATTGATTATGCTAGTACAGTTGTCCCAATTTTTCCCTCTTTGTCCCCTCTGTCTGGTACCCCCATTCCCTCCAGCAATCCCCTCCTTAGTTCATGTCCATGGGTCATGCATATAAGTTCTATGCCTTCTCCATTCTCTATACTGTTCTTAACATTCCCCTGTCAATGTGTACCTACGAATTGTGCTTCTTAATTCCCGCACATTTTCCTCCACTATTCCTCTACCCCCTCCCAGCTGGTAGCCCTCCAAATGATCTCCATATCTATGATTCTGTTCCTGTTCTGGTTGTTTGATTAGTTCATTTCTTTAGATTCAGTTGTTGATATTTGTGAATTTGTTGCCATTTTAATTGTTCATAGTTTTGATCTTCTTTTTCTTAAATAAGTCCCTTTAACATGTCATGTAATAATGGCTTGATCTGCCCTTCCATTTTAAGTGATAGCTTTGTTGGATAGAATAATCTTGGCTGTATGCCCTTGCTTTTCATCACTTTGAATACTTCTTGCAGTCCCTTCTTGCCTGTGAAGTTTCTTTTGAGAACTCGGCTGACAGTCTTATGGGAACTCCTTTGTAGGTGACTCTGCTTTTCTCTTACTGCTTTTAAGATTCTCTCTTTATCTTTAACCTTTGACATTTTAATTATGCTGTATCTTGGTGTGGTCCTCTTTGGGTCCAACTTGTTTGGGACTCTCTGTTCTTCCTAGACTTGTATGTGTATTTCTTTTACCAAATTAGGGAAGTTTTCTTTCATTATTTTTTCAAATAAGTTTTCAATTTCTTATTCTCCCTCTTTTCCTTCTGGTATCCCTATGATTTGGATGTTGGTATTTTTGGAGCTGTCCCAGAGGCTCTTATATTAGCCTCATTTTTTTTGAATTCTTGTTTCTTCATTCTGTTCTGGTTGAATGGCTATATCTTCCTTTTGTTCCAAATCGTTGATTTGAATCCTGGCTTTAGCCCCTCCACTGTTGGTTCCCTATAGATTTTTCTTTATTTTACTTAGTGTAACCTTCATTTCTGCCTGGGTCTTTTTTTATGTTGTTGCCATATTTAATGAGTTCTTTGAGCATCCTGATCACCAGTGTTTTGAACTCTGGCTATCTCCATTTGGAGATAGTTTGGCTATCTCCATTTCATTTAGTTGTTTTTCTGGGATTTTGTTCTGTTATTTCATTCTGGCCATATTTCTTTGTCTCCTCAATTTGACAGCCTCCCTGTGGTTGTTTCTGTGTATTAAGTAGAGCTGTTTTGACTCTGCACCTTAGTAGTGTGGCCTATTATAGAAAAGGCACCTGTAAATTATGTGGGGCAGAGCCTTAGTTAATCACCAAGGCAGGGCATCTTGCTTCACCACTTTGTGCCTCTGTGTTGGAGGGGAGCTTGGAAAGGAGACAATGCTGCTGCCTGGCTTCTGGAGGTTTGCCTGGCACTCACCCTGTGCAACTGGCACCCTTCCAGCTGTTTCCTGGTGCTGAATCCCAGAGTGGGGGGGGGGGGGGTCTGCATATGTTTTAAGTCTTCATGGAACCTTTAAGTGGAGTCTCCTGAAAATCCGGCAGTTTCTCCCTCTGCTCCAACCCCTCTGGTTTTTACAGTCAGAAGTTATGGGGATTTATCTTCCTGGCACTAGAACCTGGGCTGTGTGGTCTGGCCTAGACCTGGGATAGCTCGCTCCCAAGGTAACCCTCCTGAATTTTATACACCATATGTGCATGTGGGACTGCCCTTAACTTGCTTGTTTAGTCAGTCCTTTCCCTTCTCCTCCACATGAAGCTCTAGCCCTCTCCTTTTTCGTTTCCTCGGCTTCTAGACAAGAAATTTGTTTAAGTAAAAAAAATCCCCCGGTGTCTTTATGGATTGTCAGTAGTGAAAGGAATAAAATTCAGTGAGTTCTAGATCTTCCTGAGGTATCCATTGTTCGAACAGTCCTCATCCACTTAGCCTCAACTCCCTCAATCAATTCATTTACTCAAGAGGTATTTTCCCATCGGATCAACATCTAACCCAGGCCTGGACTCTCTTATTGTCCTCCCTTTAGTATGAAACACATTCCTGTCTCCCTTAGTCCTCATTCTGAAGAGGAAGGAAGGACCCATCTCAGTGGTGAGCTTGTGTGAGGGTTCTAGGGGAGGCTAGACATGGGTGGCTCTGCATTTGGGGCCCACCTAACTGCAAGGAGCTGAATTCTGGCCAGCTCTCCCCCTTTGTGAAGGCTACCAGGGCAGACTCTGCCACTGTAAGAGAGTCCTGTAGTTTTCAGCTCTGCTGGGTGTTTAGTGGGTAGGCAGGGGGCGGGGGGAAGTTAGGGCAGTTGGAGGGATGGAGAGATGGGATTATTCTGGAGGGCAGTGTTGACAAGCCACATATTTAAAGCTGTATTCTCTGACCTAGGTTTTACCAAAAATAAAGCTGCTATTTTGAATTCCATCTGCCTTCTCCTTTATCTATCAAGTGGTTTATACATTATGTAAACAAATATAAGATTTGGAAACAGATTGTATTTTCAATAACACAAAGGGCCCTTTTCACTGCAGTCATTATTTTTAACTCCTTTTGTGGAATGAACTTGTTAGTGCTTCAAAGGAAGGGTGGTGTCAACTGAGGACCTTCACACCCAACCCACCAGGAAACTGTTTATTGCTCCCGAAGATTTACACATGCATGGTACACTAGCACTCTGCTTTCCAAGACTGCTTAATTTTTACTTTCTGCAAGAATGTTGCTAATGACAAGCTCCTGCTGAGTCACTGAAATGGATTTGGCAGCAATATTTGGAAGAGTGTGCCATGAGTTTAGGGATCCCAAATTAACCAGGCACTAAAGAGCATCCCTAACCAAGGGGAGAAAGAGAGCCTCACTTTAGACAGAGGTATGAGAGAGAAAGTGTATGAATGCATGTAACACAAGTGCTCCAAAGATAAAACACTAGACCAATAAATTAATACCCAAGAAAAAGGGGGTGGAGCAGCACATGAAAATTGCCTTAGGGAAGCACTGAGTTTGAAAGTCACAGCCTAGTTCACTATGGAAATTAATACAAATAAAATGGAAACCTGTCTTAAAAATTGGTTTTGAAAATCTTGCAGTTTGTTTATGAAAGGCTAACAATAGATACAAAGACCTGCCATTTATTTATGTTTTCAATTAAATATTATTTAATTATTAACTTTTCCCCTTAAACTATTCTTATTTTGGTTAATTTTGAAATTCCAAAAAAAAAAGAGAAAAACCTCATGTAATGGGTCCTAAACATATGAAGACAAAAAATAATTTTTTAGAGCTCCTCTTTTCCAAGTTTTATGCTGGGAATTATTTTCTTCCTTTATGTTCTAAAATGCTTATATACAAATTGGGGGAAAGCACTAATGACTTATTCTATGCTTTTTTCTTAAGTAACCAAATAAGCACTGAACCTCAGATCTCTCTTCTGAATACCCACATCTTGATTCAGGGCTGTGAGTACAGAGACATGGGAGACAGGTCTTTCCTGAGTGTCCACAGTGGTGCAAGCACCAAATGAAGTGTTTCACATACATTTGCCCATTTATCCTGATCATCACAAAACTCTATGAGGTGAATTTGGTCTCCATTTTTTTAACAAATCAAGAAACTGAGTCATAAAGAGGCTGACACAATAAGGTAGAAAAGCACTCTCAACCATCAAGAAAATAGCTACTCCAATAAAAGCTTATAACTGGGCAATTGATTCCAATTCCTTTAAAACTGATCATCTGCACATGCACACACAGAATTATGTATGTTTAAAATTGTTTTATATTATTTACATATTTATAAATGTACATAGGCAGACCTCTTTGAAACAGTTTTGGCTATATCTGCCTATATCTACTAGGGTTTCCCCACACACTTTTTATGAGGTAAGATTTTCAAAGTACATTTCAGGGATATTAATGAGTAGTATATACATTCTGAAACTGCTGGCTTCAACAATGTTAAATGCTTTTGTTTTCTGTAGGATTAATCAGAGGCTTTAATTATTCATGAGCCCTGTGACTCTCCAAGAAAGGAATTTAGTATACAACATGTAGTGTTTCTACAATACTTTTGACCATGAAACCCTTTTCTAGTATTGCATCTAGCAAGGCTACTATAAAATTAAATATAGGAATTGCAGCTCTAATGTTTGCAAATGGACTCAAATGAACTGCAAGCCCCTTAGGTGAGCAGTTCTAAGGATAAGGAAGCAAGGTTTGTTCTGCTTAAGATTGTCAACTGGAAAAGAAGTGATTGCTAATCAGGTCACCAAAGTTGGATTTAATTTTAGTTCAAATGAATTATTTGTGGGGCAAAGAGGGATTTTGCATGAGTAGTAGGCACTGGCAAGAATAATGAAGCACAGCCAAAGCATGTTTTTAAAAACTTCACCTCCTAAGCCCCTACATTTCTTCCAAGTTCTAACTGTCTGGTTAAGAAAAATAATGAGATTTTATGATTGGCAGGTACCTGATAGGGAAGTCAGTAAGTATTTGGTCAATAAATGAATATATGTTTGTTGAGTGAATAAATAAAAAGTCCTCCAGCATCTGTGAAGTGGTGGCCTAGCTTCTTTTTGAAATTTTTCAGTGGTGAGTATACACTGTCATTCAAGGTAGCCAGTCCCTCTGCTAGACAGCTCAAGTTACCAAATTGTTTTGTAGTAAAAACAAAAACAAACTATATATAGCCACACACACACACACACACACACACACACACGGCCCAGGACAAATAACAGCCCTTTTTATTATAAAACCTTTTATTACAAAATCATAAGCATGTAATTCTATAACATAACAACATCACACTCAGGCACACCATATGACATTTTAGGTGAAATGTTCAAATTAGAACCATAAATTCTTACACCCGTGTTATTACCCTACCAACCACACTGAAGCAGGTGTTATCTCTGCTGGACCCTGTGTGTGTGTATAATCACTTTTATTGGAAAGGACTACCAAAATCTAGGTCAACCTCTTCCATGGATAAAGAAAAGAAGCTCAGAGTTGTAAATGACTTCCTTAGTTATCATTAGGAATGAGAATTCAGGTTTTCTGATTGACAGTCAAAATGCAAGGCCTTCTAAATTATTCCCCAGCATCCGCACTTGTTGAATTGGACAGCCTATTATTTCTTTTACATGAAGACAAAATATTTAAAGATAGCTATCTTGTTTCCTCTAGTCTTTTCTTCTCCAAATTTAGATATACCTAACTTATTTAGGCAAGGTATAACCTGGCTTCTACTTAACATAGTAAGCGTTTTTCTCTGTATTGACTCTTAAGGGGGCCATATCTCTCTGAACACTTTTTGCCAAGAAAGACAATTGTACTCCAGACAATGTCTGATGACCACTACACATAGATGGACTAATTGGTCCAAATTCTGCAGCTGGCAGTTCTAAAGAGAAAGAGGTAAGTTTTGAGAACTGAGTTAAAGCTATTTCAGAGGGAAATTCCTCCTGTAGGAAGATACCAAGCCTGCCTGTCTAGCAGAATGTCTACTCAGGCCTTGGGAGAGAAGTTAAACGTGCCATGCTAGGGTTCTACGCAGGCCTCTTCTCCAAGTGAGCACACTGCAGAGAGGTGACAGAGCTGCCCAGGAGCTCGGGTGATGCACAACATGCCAGAACGAGGGCTGGCAACTACAGCCCAGGAGACAAATCAGCCTGCCACCTGTTTTTGTTTGTTTGTTTGTTTGTTTGTTTTTTGTTTTATGGTCCACAAGCTGAGGATGGTTTTTAAATGGTTGGAAAAAAATAGAAAGAGAATACATTCTGAGACATGCAAAACGCATGGGAATTCAAATTTCAGTGATCATAAATAAAGTTCTGCTACAATACAGTTGATGGGTTGAGGACATGCTATTCCAAATATGGCACCTTGTCATATTTAATATTTTCAGCTAAAGGAGTTTGAAAAATAGCAAAAGTAGGAAAATTACTCTGACTTTCTTCAATTCCCTTCTTTCCTGAAATAGGTCATAAGGCGCTTAAGTGAGAGCACTCTCCCTATACCAGCAGAAAAGGAGCACTCTCACCTCTAAAGTCAAAGGGACACTGAGAAGAATCCTAAAAAGCAAATTTTGCTATGTTTTCCCCAATCTACTACCCTTACCTCATTCTCCTTGACCTACCATATTTCTCCACAATTGTCCATTCCTCATTAAACCTAGCAAAAAAAATACTCAGGTATAACTCAGGTTTCTTTGGGTCTTCATTTCCTTATGAGGACTCCCATGTCAGGCAAACGGGTGTAAAAGGGGAAGTCCACCTCCTTGGAGACTCTAAAATTTATGCTTAGACAGAGGGGAGAGTTGTGGGAAGCGACGGAGAGACCACTGCATGGAGAGCCAAGGAAGAGTGATGGCAGAAGAGAAATACATCAGGAATATCTTCCTGGCTTCCACTATAAAAGAAGGAAAGAATCTAATATAAATTAAGTGCCTCCTAGGTGCCAATCGCACTTTGTGTTTACTTTTAAAACCTCAAAATGAATGTATAAAGTCAATATTAGTAGCCCATTTAGAAATGAGGCGACTGAAGGTCAGAGAACTCCTAAAGCTAATAAGTGAAACAGAACTGCTGTCATAGAAATTTAAGAAGCCTCCATTAATTCATTCAACTGATACTTTTTAAGCACGTCCTGTGTGTTTGACACCAGTCTGAAACATCAAGAACAAGGCCAACCACAGGGGATACATGGTGAGCTGTCCCTGCCTCCTGGAGCTCGCAGAGGCTGAGACAGACATTAAATACACAATCGTGTGAATTAATCTTTCACTTAAAATTGTGACAAGTATAACAGAAGGAATTATGATGGGACCTTATGGAACAATCAAAGATAACTTTTGAGCAAGTAGTGTTTAAGCTAAAAGATGACTAGCAGTTGCCAGGAAATGGAGGGGAGGAAGATTCTAGGCCCCCTAATTAACATTTCAACGGCTCTGTCCATGGAAAGAACTTGGTACATATATGGGACAATTGAAAGGTCATTGGTGTTGGAACAGCTGCCTTTTTCCTCAAGACATTTCGGCAGAGACGTTGCTGTTACAAATGTACAAATCTGGGCTGCACAAACGAGACCACAATATGCATGAGTTGGAGCATGATAAGCTGGAGGACAGCAGGACACAATATGCTGGACAAGTCAGCCACAGCCGGAGAAGGGCACACTGCTCGTTCCTCAGGGATTAGGGTCCTAACTGGATGAGTAGAGGGCAGCCTCAAAAGGCTTTTGTCAGGGGGGCAACATACTCAGCTCTGTAGTTGAATAAGATCATGCATTCTTACTTATTCATGCTGCTGTGAATTTCCTGATAAAATGGTTTAGAAATGTTCTTAAGTAAGCAAGTCACATACTCAATTCTTTTGCCTTTTATAGCAACAGATACTTCCATCAATGGCCTTGCTACTCAAAAGGTGGGGCAGTGAGCAGTGGCAGCGGGAGCAGCAAACCCGGGAACTTGCTAGAAATGCAGGTTTTCAGGCCCCACCTATTGAATCTGAATCTTCCATGTTAACTGACTCCCCAGGTGGTGTTTGTACTTGAAAGTCAAGAATGCCAAGCTTCTACCATTAATATGCTTCTCATGACCTAAAAGATCAGGAAATATATTAACTATAAAAGAAGAGAATTTGAATTGATTCATTCATTTTAAGTGAAGCATTGCTTGGTAGGGATAGCAGCCCTTTAGCTAGAATTTTCTGCTAAGTGGTTACTTGGTCATCTTTAGACACTTGTTATAAGGTTGAAAATACAAAATGTACTATCAAAATTATCCATTGTAAGGTTCCTGACAGATCCCATGAATTGTGCAACTTACAATTTAGTAAACGTTCAGTGGTTCTGCTTGGATGCGGTATGGTGTGGTGTGGAGGGTGAAAGGAGTCTCTGGAAGTCGGAGGTCTGGTTCACATCCTGCTTTGCCACTTAGATAAGGGATTTAAATTCTATGTGTCTCAGTCTCCTAACCTGTGAAATGGAATCATTGTACCTACTCCACAGAGTTGTTATGAGGATTCAGTGCGTGAATACATTCAAAGCACTTAGAAACAATGTCTGGAACATGTTAAACATTATGTATTTGCTACTTTGTTGTTATTATATTACAACAGCAAATTACAAGAAGCCAAGAAGTTTCACTGGAAATCATTCTTGGGGCAATGGGCAAAGAAAAGAATGTTAGTCACACTTCATTCAAATGTCACCAGCAGGAAAAGGCCACCTGCTAACAATTGAGAAATTGCCAAATATTTGTTCCTTTGATGCCACATGTGAGAAACTGCTTAGACCATGTGGCCTCACTGAGATAACTACCAAAACAATTGCTTTGGTTTTTTTAAGTCAGTAATCCAAAATAGTGTCTTACAATTTTAAATTCTTCTATAAACATTTGTAGTTGAGAATTATTTTTCTTCAAATTTAAGATGGCCTAATTTAAAAATAACATCAACAAACACTACCAAATGAATTGTCTCGTACTAACTGATCTATACCCGAAGGATGTTATAAACGGCCTACCACAGGAACTCAGTTTATTTTTACCAAGTTTTAGCAGCAGCGTTCCCTCACTTTCACATGTGGAATTATCATCCACGGCAAAAACATGATTTTACTTCCTAGAAGCTGCAGCCAGAGGAGCACATATTATACACTAAAATTTTATAATTCATTTATTTAATTTGGCTATTTTCTGACCCTCAGTGAAGCTGTGTGTCATATTACAAGATAGTTTTTCTATATATGTTCTGCTGATTCTTTTAGACTAAATAGAAATTCTGATAAATCACTTTCATAGAGCCAAACCAAAAGCTTCAGTCATCACTCTGACTATAAGATTAAACCCCATATGCTTTAATCTTTATATTGTATGGTAGTCTATCAAAAAAATTTCTGTACCTAACAGAATTTAATAACTGCTTATTGAATGAAAAGAACCTTGTTTTAAAATATGTATAATAAAATATCTACTTGAAATCTCTTTATTCTTATTCATGAGCCAATTTAACACAAAATTAAATTTTATCAATTAGACTGTAAAGACACTATTTATAAACAAAAAGTCTCCCATAAAAGAAGTGGATAATTAGGTTGCTTGAGATACCTAATTCAGCATATATTACTCTAAAATTTGCTTTCCTAAAAATATCATTAAACTCCTAAATTACCAAATGATGTTCTGAAATACTAAGACTTTTAAATAAATGAAATGAAAGTCTTTGCAAAATATTACAAAATTATTTTTATTACATAAGAATTTCTATCTTAGTTTAGTTAATAAGATTCCATCAGTATATTGTTTCTAACTCAAAGTGACAAGACTTACTAGAGCTCAATAATTCAGTCAATCAATTGATTAGTGAATTCTGTCACTTCATCCTTACAGTTTTTTGACTGGCTAATAAACTCAACATAAGACAATGCCAGAATGGTTATGTAACCCTGATCAAACACCTACTAGACCTTGTGAAAACGATGGGCATTTAAACAGATCGGGTAAATACACCTATGTGTCCCTGACCACCAAGTGGAAGGCGATATAACTCTGTGCATTTGATAGCTGAAGTCTCTCATACACACCAGAAGGTGGGTCTAATACTTTTAATAAGCAAATGTGAGATTTATTTGTAAGAAAACATGGCTAAATATTCATAACCACAATCCTTCTTCCTGTAATAATGGCTATATCAGTATAGTAAAAATGTTTGATCTCACTTGATTTTTCCAGGCTGTTCTATATAATTGTATCATAGGAGGTAATTTTTCTTCTGGGACTATGCCCATGAGTTTCATTGATTATACTGATATTAGAGAAATGCTCCAGCCGTGTCAGATACTATCCATGTCACATAGCCACCCTGTTTCACATTTATATCCTAACTAATCACTGACTGGCCAATTACTGGACATTTCCTATGAAAAGCACTGTGATAGTTTGAAGAAGAATATTAAAAATCTATGATCAGCCCTAACTACCTAGCTGGAAAGACCAGTTAATAATACACAGGCATCAGGGAGTCCTGGTTGATTCAACATGAGAGTGGACAGATTACAATTCTTCCAAATACTCCTAAAACTCACTCCAGGATTTAATATGTATAAGAATTTGTCCAGAAAGGGCAGGGGACAAAACCCTCTCTTTCAGTTCAAAATCCAGGTCTATCCATCCTTTTGTGTACCACCTACCCGTGTCTCTAAGCAAGTAATATTATCTTAATCTCTCCTGTTGTTGTTTTAAACAACAGTACATAGTTTATACGGTTACGATAAGAATCAAAGAAGATGACGAATGTAAAGTACTTAGTACAGAGCCTAACACCTAAACAAGCCAAAAAATAAATGCTGGCTACTTGAGGAAGCAGTTTCCCAGCACCTGTTTTCCCTTTAGGAGGTGGAGTCACAGCCTGAAGCTAAAGAAATTGCTCTCCAGTGACCTTTGTCAAATGTCAGGCCCAACAGTGCTGCTTGGGGTCCAGAGGAATAAGGTCAGGTTCAGGATTTAGGAGAGCGGTAATTTCCATACTTCTGCAGGAAACACAGTAAAACTTGAGGAGTAGTGGTAACTTTGACACTATGAATTTTCTGGATTTGAGAGCACCATAGTTGCTTCTCCAGAGGAGAAGCAATATTCTCACAGGGGCTCAGGAGCGAGGCGGCTTCCCTAAGTGGCTCTTGGGAAGCAAACATCAAGGTGGATGGGAGAGGAAAACATGGGGAACTGGTCCTGAACAGACATGAGAAACCAAACATTTCCTGAAATGACCAGTGGTTTGGACAGGAGAATGCTATAAATCTCATTTCAATACCAACAAGCTGGGTAAGGCCTGGTGACATTTGCCTCATTCATATGCAGATATAATAACAATATAAGGTGGAATGTGCTAAGAGCAAATAAGCAACCAAGATAATAGATACTGTGAAGTTCAAGAAAGAGATCAATGTGAACTGGAGACTTCAAAGATCTGGAACATTAGCTGGTCCCTGCAGGCTGGTGGAAACCGAGTTGTTAGTGATGGGTCTTTCAAATAGGAAAATGGGTGAGCCAGGTCCTCCAGGGAGCATGTGCCCGGGGCTTTGGGGAGAATGGCTGAAGAGAGAGAGAGAGAGAGAGAGAGAGAGAGAGAGAGAGAGAGAGAGAGAGAGAGCGAGCACGCGTGCGCGCACGCAAGGGAATAATAGGAAACAAGGTTAGAAAACTAGGGCATGACCACATCTGAATGGCTTAAGGGCAGGGGTTTGGTCCTGTAGGTGATGGGGAGCTAGATAAAAAACAATTTTGACTTGGGAAATGGAAACTGAAACTGGTGATTGATGAAATCAACCTGGCTTCCTGGGTGGTACGGAATAGAAGGAGAAATGTGTGGGGGTATGTGAAAGTCGTTAGAAAATTCTTCACAAGTGTTGCAGGAGAGCAGTGGGATGTATTAGATCAACTTAACACCACTAACCATTTTCTAGAATAACACTTACAGAGAAAAATCTAATTAAGAGAAACATAGTCTTCTGTTACTCCTCAATTTCCATTCATAATTTTCTCATGATTATGTCTCCATTCCCCCATGGATATGGCTGTAAGCCACAACTTGCTTGTTTATAAGTTATATAAGTGCTCTTAAAGATCCACTGAATTTCTAGTGCAGTTCTAATGCAATCTTTCTCTCTCTGTTTGGCTCTCTCTTAGGTCTAATTGAAACTCTGTTTTCGACATATAACTATGTTTCTATAACTTTTTTAGGCATTACAAATCCCAGATATTGATAATTATGACAGACAGTATTACATCAAAATATTGCTTTCCCTTATTCAGAGTCCCTGAAATAAAAATCTCTCCAATAGGCTTATAGAGCAATTCTGTATTTTGCCTGCTGCTAACCCCACTGACTGTTAATACAGTGCAATTGGTTTATAGCCCTCTGCCAACATTCAAGTTAGAAAAAAAATTTCATTCAACTCAAACAATGACAGGGTTTTTTGAGGACATTCTCATAATTACAACACTCACTTGAGCTCTTCAGCAAGATTCTCAGTAAAAAACCATTCTGATGCAGCAGGGTTTCCAGAAGCAGGTTCCAGTTACAACCTGGCTGGGCTAACAGCAGTTTCAAGTACCCCTCAGTCGTCAGTTGTCCAGCTGATGAAGTCCTTTCAAAATGCAAGATAAAGATGGAGTAATGAAGTTAATTTATCTATGAAATTAATAGCCTTAAAGTACAGATGTAATGCTAACTCCCTTAAATGTCAATTCCTCCAAGATTACCCAGAAAATGCTTTCATGCTTGCTTACTTTAGGGTTGCTCAGGGAAGAAATTACATTTAATCTCAACTAGCTAAAAGCAAATTAACATTTGGTAGCCTGCCAAATTTAAAACTGATACAAAATAACCATGCCTATATTTCACAGAACTATGTCTGTTTTAGTTTCATGGAATGAATACAAATCATTTATGCATTTATTTGTTCATTCACCAACCATATGAGTGTCCACTGCATGCTATTAACTCCTTTCATTATTCATGGCAAGAAGTTCCAATAGGGTTTAGTTACTTTGTAATTTGTCATGTACTATGATTGCTGATAAAACCAAAGGAATTCAAAGCTTCTGTCAAGGGTCAACCATAATCTAATTATTTAATATGTAAAGCCTTAAATCAACATGCAATCATCAGAACCACTCTAACAGTCATGCTGCTACCAACTTGGGTAATCATTTCATCAAAGAAAATACTTCCAAGGCAAATAAACTTCTATTTGGGAAATTATCATCAGTGTTGAACAGAAAATCAAAGTCAGGGCCCCTTATCACCACTTCCATTTACTAATGAATCAGCAGGAGATAAGAGGCTAAAGTAGAAACTGAAAACTGATAACATAATTCATGTTTTTCTTCTAAAATCTTAACATTTAGATTGGCTAAAGGTCACAACACCTAAAATCAGCTTATGACCACAACAAAAAGGCAAAAAACGATCAAATTCAATCAGGCTGCAGCCGTAAGAATGGTGGGGATGGCAGTGTGGGGAAGAAAAGGTGTGACTGAGCAATGTAAACATGTGAATGAGAGGACTATAAACTTCAGCGTGGAAAAAAAAGCAGACCAAAGCACATTGCTGAGAGAAACAATTTGCAGAATCATTTCCAGACAAAATTTACAGAGTGGTGGACCATCCAGTTATCAACATTGTCTAGACCAGTGGTTTTCAAAGACTGGGTGTTGGACCAGTGGCATCAGCATCACCTGTGAAATGGTAAAAATGCAAATCCGCAGGCCCCATCACATCAGAATTCTGGAGACGGGCCCCAGAAATGTGTGTGTGAACAAGCCCTCTGCAGGAGGTTCTGATGTATGCTCAGTTTTGAGAACCACTGTGGTAGGCAGTGCTTCCTGGCGCATAGGTCGTAAGGATGGACCTAGCGTCATCTTCCTGCCTCTGTGCCTTTGTGCTCATTCAAGTCCAACTTGGCTGCCACCCCTGCAATAATCCTTTACTTATCTTAACCCTATCCATCTTTCAATTTGCAGTGAAAATCTCTGTTAAGTCTCCATCAAACATTTCTCTGCACAGTGGTGTGAGTCTGAATTAAAGCACTTAGGACAAGTATACACATTTTAGCACTTCAACATTTCACCAATTAAAAGTTTATCTCTCTATCAGATTCAAGCCTTGTGAGGACACAAGAATTTGTTTTATACCTCCAAATGTCCTACCAGTGAACTAAGCACATTTAAGGGCTCTGTAAATGTTAGCTGATTGGATCATAGGCTCATAAATGGGTAGGCAAACTCTTTAAAACAACAAAAAAAAGAGAGGATGCTTTGCCAAAAGGCTGTTTTAAGCAAAAGTGAAATGATCCAAAGATATAAAATGAAGAAGTTTCAAAACACCCACTCCTTGGCTTGGCTTGGCATTTGGATCATTTCACAACCTTATGATACACAGACTCCTTCAGCCTGCATCTGAACTTTGGGCCAACTCAGGCTTCCCACGTGAGATTCTGACAAGCATGGCTGGAGGGAAACTCCTGCCCTGAGGAACCACGTCCACCAGTTCAGGAGTTGTGAATTACTGTGAGTATTCCCAAATTGGTCTGCCTCTTGAAGTAGTTTTAAATATGCAAGCAAGGGAACAGTTCACTAAGAGAGCCCTTCAGACTGAAACATCAGGCAGATCCACACAATGGCTGTCCCTATTCCTCCCCTAAGCCCCAAGTGCTGACTCTTGGGGGCTTGCCTGTGGTTCAGCAAGGAAAAGCAGCTAGTTGGTAGCAAGTGGTGTATTAAAATTGACTTAGCTTTTGAACATTTCCTGCAGATTTTACTTGAGTCAAGTGTTGATTTAAGGACACATTTAATGAATTGTAAGATCCAGTTTGATGGAGTATAGAAAAGGAGGGGGTTCTCTGAGACAGTTGGAAGAAGGAGGTTGGCACTAGATCATAGGGGGCCTCATTAGTGGAGACTTGGGCCCTTTTAAAAGTTTAAGGTAGGTGAGTTTCTTGATCTGACTGCAGTGTGGAAAATAGATTGGAGGGGGTTAGTGTTTCTGCTCAGCCATTTAGACATGATAAAACAAAATAATTGGAGTGTAATTTCATACCGCTGTATTTGAATACCTGGTTATAAATAAAACCTTGCATTTGCCAGATAGGAAGCTGTTTGTTGAGATGTACATCAATTCTGGGATCTTTCAACTTATCACAGATTTTGAAATGTACAGTACAATGACTCACTACAAGGAAAACTAAAATATTACAAAGATTCCTCAATCACCAAGCTCCAAGAGATGCATGCGCTGAGGAGTCTGTGCTGCGCATATGGAGAAGCATATGTTCCCTCATCCCTGGAGCTGGCGGAGCTGTGAAAGTGAGATTAGCCTCACAAAAAATGACAGAAAGAGAAATTTCATATATATTTATATATGTATCAAATGTGTACATGTTGAATTCCACTATAATACAAAGAAGAGAACAAAAATGTATAAGTCTATTGGAATGTATAAATCTTGTGTTGGGAGACAGGACGAATTTATGACTAGATTATATTAGGCTTATACTCCAATAAGTACTACATTTCTGGGGCCTGAATTGGCCTAAATAATTTTTCAAATCCAGGTGGTAAGGAATGATACAGTAATGATATTTATTGATAATAATGAGATTTATTGGTTTATGAGAATAACAAATTACTTTTATGGAAGCATCATGCAAAATCTATATTCAGGTATGTTTACTTTATTATTATTATTATTATTTATCAAGCACTTCAGTTATAATTTCTGCAATTTAAAAACATGTATTTATACTGAAATAGAAAGCTAAAAGAAATCTTAGTTCTATTAGTGCCCACTAGCCTGAGTTCCCACTGCAAAATGAGCAGCCCTACTGCTCAGAGCACATGACTGTGGGATTCACTGAGATTCTATGACATCTGTCCAGAAAAGGTCCAGTCATTGTTAATACAACGAGAGAGGTCTGTGTGACATCAATGTAACTGGCAGCTAAGGAGAGTGGACTGGAATGTGCATTCTTGAACAATGATGACTTCACTGTACTAGTCAGTGGGGGCAGTAGACATTATTGAGTGAGCAGGTGTATTGTGTGGCTTTCACATTTGAAATGACTGAGCTAGTAGAGCAAAAAATCTGCCAAAATGAAGGCCCAGTCATCCCAAAGGAAGTTGCCTGGTTCTCTACCCTCAAAGAAGGCATGGTAAAGTCACGGCAAAGTCACAGCAATGTCAAGACCATGTTGACTGTGTTTTCTGACTGGGAAGGTGTCCATCATGAGTATGCCTCTCTAGGATAAAAAATTAATGATAAGTACTACCTCAATGTTTTTTGTTGGTTGAGAGATGCAATACAACGAAAATGTCTGCAGCTATGGGCAAATGATGATTGACAACTTCAACACAACAACACACCCGCACGTTCATCATGTCTCACGCATTTTTTTCACTAAATATCAAATCACCCAGGTGACTCAGCCCCTCTATAGCCCAGATTTGGTGCCCTGTGATTTCTGGCTTTTCCCAGAACTAAAATCACCTTTGAGAGGGAAGAGATTTCAGACCATTGATGAGATTCAGGAAAATATGATGGGGCAGGCTAATGATAATTCTAAAAACAGATTTTGCAGAGTGTTTTAAACAGTGAAAGAGACCCTGGGAGAACTGTGTGAGGTTCCAAGATGCCTACTTTGAAGGGGATTGAAGCATCATTGTCCTATGTACAATGTTTCTTATATCTTCTTCAATAAATGTCTCTATTTTTCATATTGCATGGCTGGTTACTTTATGGACAGGTCTCATATGTATATCTTCATTGGAGTACTATCAATTTGTTTTAAGATTTGATTTTAATATAAATTCTTGGAGATTTTCTTTTTGGTAAATCTTTTGAGGTTTAAAGAATGCAGCTGCTGTCTTCTGTTCCTTTTTTAACCCTAAAATACTATACTTGTAAAAACTCCAGTGTCTAGACCAAGTATCTGCAATAACTCCAAACTCGGGAATAAAAGAAACTCTAGCATCCTTTGCAACAATGAATGAAATTTTGAGCATCAGACTGTGATGAAACAGTTCAGAAAAGCCAAAGATCATCATGATATGCTTTGATATTTTTTTCTTTTTAATTAGAGGAAGGATTGATTGGCTGACTATCCCTGTGAAGTAGATCTCTTTTGGCTGGTACCTGAGAAGAGCAGGAAACAGAAGAGATAAAACTAATCAAGAAACAGAAAAGAAGTGTTGAATAGCAGTATAGCATTCGGATGTGTCTAGATGGAGAGTGGCAAAGATCAGCAATAGTAATGGATGGTGAGCACTGGAACTGACAGCAGAGGTGAGGGGACCCAGAAATGAAGTGACAGAAAGGAATATAGCTCCACAGATTGGGATGGAATGGGGGATGGGGTGAGAGAGTGCAAATCACCAGCTGCTTCTCAGCATGTGATTCAGAAGTCAGTCACTTGGCCTTGGCTAATTCAGTAGGACCGACTGTACATCAAGTAATATATGTCAGTCTGTCAAGTTCAACAGTTAGTGTTTGGAAGGTATGCAGTCTATATAGCCTACTATAAGTTTTTCAGACCACATATCACATAATTTCTATCCATAAAGTAATGAGGTTTAATCGAGTAATTCACTGAGTAATTGTGTAATTTCACATTGTTCAGCATTGTGAAAAAATATTTTAGATTATTGGTTTAAGATGGAAAGGGAGTTTTTTAATCCAAATGGCTAATGGCCCATTAGTTAAAGGTGACACATCTTTTTTTTAAAAATCATTGAATGCCTTATATACTATTATTGTCTATTAAAAATTCTTGGGTTTCCACAGATAGCTAACTGTTCCTTTTATACAGCTCATTTTAAGTTGATTATTGTGCTTTAATTTAATGAATGAAAAATTGTACCACGATTTTGCTTATCATCCTGTGACAAATTAAAATCAGCTAATTTGCTACAGGTGAGGTGTCAGATGACTCACTTGCTCAAAGTTCACTGCTGAGTTAAAGGCAAGTTAGAGAGTGCAGTGCCGTGCTGCTCTCTCTGACACTGTACTGTTTCCTTTTTTTTGAGAACAGTTCGTTTTTGTAGGCTAGATACTAAAATACAGATAATAGATATACTTTTTTGCTGTAGAGAAAAATATCACAATGAAGGAAGATTACTGAAGTAAAGCATTTATGATATGTTTCCATTTCTTTAAAAATTTTACACTTATTTATTTTTAGAGAGACAAGAAGGGAGGGGGAGAGGGAGAGAAACATCAATGTGAATAAGAAGCATCGATGAGTTGCCTCTTGCATGTGCCCCAATGGGGACCAAACCCACACCGACCATCCTTCACTTTGCAGGATGATGGCCAACCAACTCAGACACCCTGGTCTAGGCTGTTCCATTTCTTTACAGAACATTCAATGTTTATTTTAAGCATAGTCTAGGTTGATAATGTGCTTAGGGTTGGTTTGCTCAGAGGTTAGAGAGGTACTAGTAAGACTAAGATTGTGGATTTGGGTCCTTATAATGTCCTTTAATATTTTATTATTGGATGACCACAATTAGTACCCAATGGTGTAACTATAAGGGCCACTGGGTTGTATTCGTATCTACTGTTAATCATATATGATCTGGTATAAGAAGGCAGCTAGAAAGATACAATATGAGGTTCAACAGACAAGCTACCTCTATTTAAAAAAATCCAGAATTGAAATCCAAGGTAATAAAGGGGTGTGAGTGATACCCTTTTAATGTACAAAGCATAACTCAGTTTTATGTGCCTTTTTTAATGACATGGAACAAACTAGAATTGTGACCAAGATTATATTTCAAGGTGAGGCACTTAAAAAATTTGAAAAGTTTGATTAACTGATGGGTGAGATGCTTTTTTTATTTGAATTACCCTATTCTTCTTCATGTCATTGTTTTTGTCTATACTATACAAGGTCTGTCCAGAAGGTATCCAGCCATGTAATATGGAAAATAGAGACATTTATTGAGGAAGATACAAGATATAAGAACCATTGTACATAGGACAATGACACTTCAGTCCCCTTCAAAGTAGGCACCTTGGGACCTCACACAGCTCTCCCAATCACCATCAGCTGCCCCGTCATATTTTTCTGAATCTCATCAATGGCTTGAAATCTCTTCCCTTTGAAAGGTGCCAGAAGTCACAGAATGCCAAATCTTGGCTGTAGTGGGGCTGAGTCACCTGAGTGACTTGATATTTCACCAAAAATGTCTCCATGAGACATGATGCATGAGCAGGAGAATTGTTGTCATGAAGCTGCCAGTCAGTAGTTGCCCACAGTTGCAGCCTTCTGAATCATTCAAATAGTTTCTGTGGAGGAATGTTCAAGCTTAACACAACATTTTATGCTGATTTGTTGCTCTCAGTCATTTTGAATGTGAGGGCCACACAGTACACATGCTCACTCAACAGTGACTACCACCCTCACTGACTAATACAGTGAAGTCATCATCATTCACACATGCACATTCCAGTCCACTGTCCTTGGCTGCCAGGTTACATCAATGTCTCACAAACTGTTCTCGCTATAGTAACAATGACTTGACTTTTTCCAGAAAGACTATATATATGACAGACTAGTAGAACATTGGAATGGATTCTGAAATGCACAGCTTGGGGATGGCTTCCTGTGGTATTAGGGTACTGTCCTTCAAGATTTGATATTTTCTCTGAACCATCAGCCACTATATGATACCATGTCCCCAACAGATAAACTACATGGATCTGGGAGGCGATAGGTGAAAGAAGAAGGGGTCACTTTCACCAGTGTTCCTGATAATTCAGTCAGGGAATTTGTGTTTTCTATCTTTGTAAGCTCCAATATGTATTATGGGAGTAGAGATCCTGGCTTCTGTGGTGGTCCTCTACCAGGGGACAATTAAGGATTCAACTAAACTAAATTTATAGTTGCCATCTGGTCATTTTAGGCTTTCCATGACAGCAGTCTATTGGGCAAAGAGGAGTTACTATACTAGCAAAGGTGATTAACCCTAATTATCATGAGAAGCTACATTAACCCTAATTATATATTATTAGCAGCTATCATAAGGTGGATAGGAAGGAGTATGTCTGCAATTCAAGGGATTGTCCCTTTTGCTTTCATAACTGGTAATCACCATAAATAGGTGACTGAAGTAACCACACTCTGATAGGTGAATGATAGCCAGGGGTTCAATCCTCTGGGGACAAAAGTGTCCATGACTCCATTTGGCAACAACAGGAGCCAAATCAGCAGATGGTGAGGGAAAGTTGAAATAAGAGGTAGAGGAATATAATAATGAACATCACTTGTAAAGTCTGAAATAATTGCAGCAGGGGAAATCCTAGCTTACCCCACTAACTCTGACATAGTACATTTAAAAAAAAAGACAGAAAGAAATTTTGGCCAGCCATCACCTAGAAGAATCAATGATAGGGCTGAGAGAACTTAACAGGGGTATGGGTGAATTTCCATGGTGTAAGGAGGAGGTCAAAGCAGATGCTGTCAATTTCCCCACATTCTCTTGCCATTACTACTACTTAGTTGACATTGGCCTGACTTCTGAATGTAAGAGCTCTTATTCCTCTTCCTTTCAGGAAGTACCAGAGAGTTAACACCCCAGTGCAGCTCTCAATCAATATTTATAAAAATTGCTGTATTAATATCTCAGCATCCTTGCTACTTTGGTGGGATAACACCAAGAGTTTCCCCAGAAGGTTTAAGTTCTGGTTACTCATTGGTAGTTGGCTTGATTACACTAATCTTTCTTTGCTCTCTTCCTTTGTCTCACTTGCTCACTCCAGTGTTTTCTCATCTTAGAAGATAAATTACTTGTTTTCTAATCCTTGAATCCTTGTCTCAGGGTATGCTTCTTGGGGATATCCAAGATAAGACATGAATGGAAACTAGTAGTATTTATCTCACTTAATGCATATTTCAAGATTATTGAGAAACTCGTCCAAGTTCATTTAACTAATAAATGTGGCTGCTGAATTTTGAACCCATGTCTCTCCAACTTTAGAACCCATGCTAATTCTACTACTCCAGGCTTCTATTCATTCAACCTGGTTGTTACTTGATGGGTAAGTTGTATTTTCCAGCATTGAAGATGTTTGGCTTTATTTCATCTTCTGATTGAGGACACCGTGTTTTTGACCCAAAATCAAGTTTGTGGTCTCAAGGCTTATTCCTAAATTGGAGACACATTATTCAAGGTACCTAGGGACTGATTTTGACCAGATGGTTCCTGTCAAGGATTACTGGGCCAAATTAATACCAGAGCCCATAAGGTACATGATTCAGAGAACAAAGACAAGGGCATGACTAAAGAGAAACTAAGAGTAAAAGCCCTAAAGTGGGAAAATGAGGGTGGAGGTGAAGCCCCCTCTATTACTAAACTATATCATTCTTGGCTTTCCAAAGCTGATTCTTCAAAATCTTTCTAGGAAAATAAGTAAAGACAAATCTTTAAAGCTATTTTGTCTTCTTTCTTTAAGAAAATAATTTTAGCCCCTGAGAAAAAAGCTGAGGTGGGGGGAACACAAAATATATTTTCTGCATCATTTTAACCAAGATTGTATATATTATATGTGGTTATAGCACTGGAAATTTTTATATATAGTTTAATCTCTATGATGGGTTTAACCAAGTCTCTCTGAGCTTTATAATTAAAGATGACCCAATAAACAGAAATTAGACAGGGTTCACCTGAGTGTATATACAGAGGATTTGACTTGATTGTAAATAACTTTGTTCAATAAGGTAGGTTGACACTCTTAATATGTCTCATTTTTTCAGAGTTGGTTTTATCTACATTACTTGGTGTACAACTTAGAGGGTAGACATTTAACTTATGATGACCCAATTTTCCCCAAACCATCCAAAGATATTAGTACCTACAAGTCAGAGCTTAGCTCCTTACTTTAATGTTATACAAGTTAGCATAACCCATTTCAGAAAATCTAATTTTAACTTTTAAAATAATATTACATTTCAGCTGTTTTAAACTCTGTCTGAAGTATTAAT
This sequence comes from Phyllostomus discolor, assembly GCF_004126475.2. Taxonomy (NCBI): domain Eukaryota; kingdom Metazoa; phylum Chordata; class Mammalia; order Chiroptera; family Phyllostomidae; genus Phyllostomus; species Phyllostomus discolor. The sequence continues at coordinate 61,066,253 of NC_040905.2, forward strand.
CTAGCACCTGAGACCCTGGACACTACTAAATGACTCAACCACCTCTTTTGAGGAGCAAAAGTTACATTTCTAGAGCTTTTAACTAGTATTGGTCCCTGTCTACCAGGTAATTAATACCCTGTTACAGGGAGATCAAGAAAGTTCTCCCTTAGCATCATAACTCTGGTAAGTGCAGAGACCAAATAAGAAACCAGTTCAATATTGTTTACACTTTATTACACTTGTAGTGGGTCTTTTAAAACATCTTTAGATAGTTGATAAAATCTGTAATTTTCTGAAATCTGCAACTAACACAACAGTATTGATTGATTGTTTAGTAAGAACCTATGTGCTAAGTGCCATATAGGCACATTAGTTTAGTTATTAATCATGACTGCACCATGAAAGTATCTCAGAAGTGAAGGAAATCAGGTGTTTCAAGATGAAAGAAATAGCCAGTTATACTGCATGCTGTTTTTAAGAATCAACAAGATTGTATTGAATTTATGTCTCAACTTCCTCACCAAAATATAAACAATTTCATATAGTACTGGAGAACTAAAGCTCACTTAGGCTAACTCGATTTCCAAGATCATAAAACTACATACGCCTACAAACCATGTCTGTCTAAGGCGAAAACCTTTAGTTGTCTTCTATTATCTCCCTGCTGATTCCATTGCTATATTCTTATTTACATAATACCTTTAAACCATAGTAGAAAAAGAAAAATATAAATAGATATAAACCTTAAGATATCTGGGTGCATCAAGTACCTAGTTCACTGATATTTTCACTTCTTTTAATAACTGCTCCATAGGCATGTGACCTTCATTCTGAATTTTTTTTTTTAAATCCAGCTGCTTGTCCATCCACATTCAGGAACAGCCACTTAAGAGGTTTGTGTCAAAAAACTCTCATAGCTTTCCCCCTGCCTGTTGGCTCCATGTCCAAGCTTGGCACCTCATCAGAGTACAAGCTCTTGAAGCTGTTTTCTTCACTCCTGTGGAGCAGCTGTCAGCAGTAGCTGGGAGGCCAAAGCTCTTTTTCCACCCTTCTCCCCAGATGTTCCCTCTTCAGGATCCTAGAAGCTACCTCCTCAATAAGACCATGCTTTCCAAGACTGAACTTCACCACTCAGAGCAAATGTTTGAAAAGAGCTAAAAGTCCCACTGAATATGGTAATACCTAATACAATACTACTTTGAACACATTTTTTCCTCTTTTCACTCATTAGTTCACTCAACTAATATTTGTTGGCCAATTTATATGTGGTAGGCTATAGAGACACAATAGTAAGCAAAAACCAATGGCTATTTTTATGGAATTTAGAAGAGAATATATATATAAATATATAGTTTAAATAATCATACAAATATACTTAAAGTTACAACTAAGAGAACTCTGTGCAGGAAAAGCAAAAAATGCTATTAGAAAATATAGTAATAAGAAGTGAACTAGTCTTTGGGGTTGATGAAAGGCATTCCCAAAAAAGTCACATTAGAGCTGAGATAGGAAGATAAGTTGGTATTGCCAGGTGAAGGAGGAAGAAAACATTTTAGACTTCCGCCAAAATGGAGGTATAGGTAGACATGCCTCTCCTCCTTACACAACCATAAGAAAGATCACAACAAAGCTCAAAATTAAAAATAACCAGAACTGCCAGAAAATTGAACTGTATAGAAATCCCACAACGAAGGATTTAAATAAGAAATATTCATCCAGATAGATAGGAGGGGTAGAAATGGGGAGCTGAGTTGGAGAGAATGCAGTGCGAGGCAGCAGTGGCAGTGGCTAGCAGAACAGAAAGTCCCACATTCACATGTGGCAGACAAAAACCAGGAGGGACACCTGGGAGCCCCAGGCCAGACCACATACTCAGAGTTTCAGTGCCAGGAAACAGAGCTTCATAATTTCTTGCTGTAAAAACTAGTGGGAGTTAGGGCAGTGGAAGAAACTGCTGGTCTCTCTGGAGAGTCTGTTTAAAGGGCCTGCACAGACCTAGAACATACACAACCCACCCACTCTGGGATTCAGCACTATCAGCTGGAAGGACACCAGTCGCATATGGGAAGTGGGGGAAGTAAATGGCAATGGGGTGAGAGCCAAGCAAGCAGCATTGTGCCTTCTCCAACCCCTCCCCACATATAGCACCATAAATAGGCGAAGCATGTGGCCCCACCCTGACGAATACCTAAGGCTCCACCCCTTATAACATAACAGGTACACCCAGACAGGGAATCAAAGCAGCTCTACCTAATACATGGAAATAAACACAGGGAGGCTGCCAAATTGAGGAGACAAACAAATATGACCCAAATGAAAGAACAGATCAAAACTCCAGAAAAACAACTAAGTGAAACAGAGATAGCCAATCTATCAGATGCAAGTTCAAAACACTGATGATAAGGATGTTTAGAGATCTCACTGAGTACGGCAAACATATAAGGGAAGAAATGAAGTCAACACTAAATAAAATAAAGAAAAATCCACAGGGAACCAAGAGTAAAGAGAGGGAAGCTTGGGTCCAAATGAATGATTTGGAGCATAAGGAAGAAATAAACAGTCAACAGTACAGAATGAAGAAATAAAAATTCAAAAATACAAGGAGAGAATAAGATGACTCTGGTACATCCCGAATGTGCCAATATCTGAATCATAGGGATGTCAGAAGGAGAAGAGGAACAGCAAGAAATTGAAAACTTATTTGAAAAAACAATAAAAGGAAACTTCCTTAATTTGGCAAAGGAAAAAAAGAAAAGACCCACATAACATACAGTATAAAGAAGTCAAAAGTAGCATAATACACTCAGGGAAGGCAAAAAGCATATAAATCTAAAACAGGATTACATTTAGTAAAAGCGTAATAGAAATAAAAGCAGAATAGAAATAAATATCTATAGCTTAGACTGGACTGGCCATGAAGGAGAACATCATGTTGTCACTGTAAGAAAAGATGAGCAGCTCACTCACACTGATCATGCTCATTGGGGTCAGTGTGCAGCCATGACCTACCTAGCTAAGGAAGATCTGAAAAATATTTGGAAATATTTTAAAATATGCAAGAAGATGAAAGTTTGGAAAATAATGAAAAGCTTTATAACAAATCACAGTACAGTTGACTAAGATATTATTCTGCCATGAACATTTACATGAAAGGACAGTATGGTGTCATAGGACTAACCTTGAGATTAATATTTTCTCCACATGCCTTAGTTTCATCTAATAGGAAACTCTTTACCCTTTTTAAATCAGCTCACATCGTTAGCCTATGCGATTGCTGGGAATAATGAATACAAGTACATTTTACTTACTGTTTTGAAAATACATATGCTTTCCTGAGAGCAAAGTCTTCTACACTGTTACAGGGATTCTAGGAGAACATGAAAATTCTGTTTTTCCCAATTTTTATTCTTTATAGTTTTCTCTAGTAATCCTACAGAAAAAAGTATGACCCATACAACTGTTTTTGCATTTGTAACTCTTTTTTTAAGTCATAACTTTTTATCTTCCTCCTTGTCTGTTTCTTCCTTGTAGTGTACTTTTAATTCATTATCTTAATATATTTAATACTATTAAAAGCTGACTGAGGGACTTCTGGCCAAGATGGAGGTATAGGTAGACACACTGTGCCTCCTTGAAAACCCAAAAGGACAACAACAAATTTAAAAACAAAAAACAACCAGAAATGACAGAAAATTGAACTGTATGGAAGTCTGACAACCAAGGAGTTAAAGAAGAAACACTCATCCAGACCCATAGAATGGGTGGAGACAGGCAGCTGGGGAGGAGAGGACTCATGGCAAGGTGATGGTTAGAGGACCAGGGCAGGCAAGGCAGTGGCTGGCAAAGAGCAAGACAGATCCTGCAACCCAGGGTTCCAGCAAGGGGAAATAAAGCCACAAACCTCCCATTGAAAACACTTGTGGGGGCTGAAGCAGCAGCAGGAGAAATTCCCAGCCTCACAGGAGAGTTCGTGGCAGAAACCCACAGGTTCTTAGAATGTACACAAACCCACCCATCCAGAAATCAGTACCAAAAGGACTCGATTTGATTGTGGGTAGCAGGGGAAGTGACTAAAAACTGGCAGAGAGCTGAGCAAGCAGCACTGTTCCCTCTTGGACCCCTCCCCCACATACAGCATCACAATGCAGCCACATGGGTTGCCCCACCCTGGTGAACACCTAAGGCTTTGCCCTTCACTACATAACAGGCACACCGAGACAAAAAAAACAAGAATGGCCCAAATGAAAGAACAGATCAAAGCTCCAGAAAAAATACAACTAAGCAATGAAGAGGTAGCCAACCTATCAGATGCAGAGTTCAAAGCACTGGTAATCAGGATGCTCACCGAATTGGTTGACTATGGTCTCAAATTAGAGGAAAAAATGAAGTCTATGCTAAGTGAAATAAAGGAACATGTACAGGAAACCAACAGTGATGGGAAGGAAACCAGGACTCAAATCAATGGTTTGGACCAGATGGAAGAAATAAACATTCAACCAGAACAGAAATGAAGAAACAAGAATTTAAAAAAAAAATGAGGAGAGGCTTAGGAAACTCCAGGATGTCTTTAAACATTTCAACATCCAAATCATAGGGGTGCCAGGAGGAGAAGAGAAAGAGTAAGAAATTGAAAAGTTATTTGAAAACAATGACAGAGAACTTCCCCAATATGGCAAAGGAAATAGACTTCCAGGAAGACCAGGAATCTCAGAGAGTCCCAAAGAAGTTGGACCCAAGGAGGAACACACCAAGGCACATCATAATTACATTACCCAAGATGAAAGAGAAGGAGGAATCTTAGAAGCAGCAAGAGAAAAGGAGACAGTTACCTACAAAGGAGTTCCCATAAGACTGTCAGCAAAAGAGACCTTGCAGACAAGAAAGGGCTGGAAAGAAGTATTCCAAGCCATGAAAGGCAAGGACATACATCCAAGATTGCTCTATCCAGCAAAGCGTTCATTTAGAATGGAAGGACAGATAAAGTGCTTCTCAGATAAAGTCAAGTTAAAGGAGTTCATCATCACCAAGCCCTTATTTTATGAAATGTTAAAGGGACTTACCTAAGAAAAAGATCACAACTATGAACAGTAAAATGGCAACAAACTCACAGTAATTAACAACCTAACCTAAAACAAAAACAAAAATTAACCAAGCAAGCAACTAGAACAGGAGCCGAACCACAGAAATGGAGATCACATGGAGGGTCATCAGCGGGGGAGTGGGAGGGGGAGGGAGGGGGAAAAGGTACAGAGACTAAGTAGCATAAATGGTAGGTACAAAATAGACGGGGGTGGGGGCGGGGCTTAAGACTAGTATAGGAAATGTAGAAGCCAAAGAACTTATATGTATGACCCATGAACATGAACTAAAGCGGGTGAATGCAGGTGGGAGAGAGTGTGCAGGGCAGAGGGGAATAAAGGTGGAGCGGGGGCAGGGAATGGGACAACTGTAAGAGCATAATCAATAGAATAAGTTTAAAAAATAAAAGCTGACTGAAATTCTTTCTGAAACAATAAACAGGTAGAAATAAATAAGCAAATAGATAAATAAGTTACTAAGATCCTCCATAATATTAAATAATTCAGTTACTGCTCCTCTAAGCCTCCAGTTAAAAAAAAAAAAAAAAAGAGGCCCAATATATTTTTAGTTTGTCTTCATCTGACACACGTATTTTCCTGAACAGTTAATTTTAGTTGCCCAGGTGAGAAATAAAATTTGGGGGAATAATTTAGGGATAAAAGACACATTGAAACAGCTGACACATGTGAGAGAAATAGATGGAAAAGTGGAGATTTTTAAGGTCATATGATGGTGGTCTAGGAATTCCCATTGCAATGTCTGACAAATGCAAATCAATAACTTGAGTTAATGGGAAATTACTTTTATTACTGTCCTGGGTTCCTCTGACATACCACTGCTCTGAACATGTTGAATCATAAATTGCATGGGCCATGTCTTTTTAAGCAGATTGTATAGACCTGCTAGACAACAATTGGCATAAACTATGCACTCAGTGTAGGATGTAATCATGCTGTACCTTACATGGAGAATTTAGAATGGCAAAGGATAGACAAAAGTATTCCAGGTGAAAAAAACTACATAAATGAAAGGCCTGGAGCTAATAATAACCATTAAATAAAAGTTAAAGAAATGAAATAACTGTGTCTCAAAGGCAAGCAAGGAGAGCAACAGCTGGAGCACAGAAAACTCTTGTATGTTCCAGGAAATAAGCCAGGATAAGACAATGTGGGTAAAACAGTAGCAGGAGACTGATAGAATGAAGACAGTATCTTAAAAATGCCAAATAAGAGTACAATGGACTGAAGTTGTTACAATGGGTTCAAGAGAAAAGATGGTTCTAAGAGAACGTTGAAGGAAAAATCAGCCGAACAGGATGACATTCTAGGAACAGGAAAAGAGGCAGCTCAACACGGAAACCATACTCAAGTTTTCACCATCAAAGTATGGAAGAATGATGACACTCCTAAGAGAAAAGACAACATACATGAAGATGGGGGAAGAGTGGAAGGAAAAATTAGTTAAGGACATCATATTGGGTTTCCAGTGATACAGTGGGTCATTTAAAAAATATGGACAGTTGGACAAACAATGTTGGGGTAAAGGCAAGTGCTCGGAGCTAGAAATAATCTGTATGGAGGCTATACATTAAGCCATGTGAACAGAGCAATGAAACTGTTTTTTTTTTTTTTTACTTTTAAAAAGCTTTTGTCTTATTAAAATGAATTTTTTGTTATAAAAATTTGGGAAATATGGAGAACTACCCAGATAAAAAATTAAAATTGTTCACAATCTTACCATACAAATATAAAAACTATTCAGTCTCTAGTATATATTCTCTCAATGTTTGTTTTTATACATACATTTTTAATGCTATATGCATAGTAGCAGGGCTCAATACTTCTCAATTGTATCCTACATTTCAAAAAATGTTCACCCTCTGGGATATAGGAGTTCTCTCATCCTGCAAGCTTGGGGAGTCAGCATTCTAGATCCCTCCCTTGGAGGTAAACACTATACATTAGTATAATAGAAACCCTGCAAAGCTGAAACATAAAAAGGACTGTACATAATGGATAACTAACAATCTTAGGTTTTTCACAAACACCTGTTAACATCCTTGAGCTGCTTCCCCTTTGAAAAGTGGATGTGTATTTGTCAGGAGCTTGAACTTTGAAAGGGAACAAACCTAGGTGTAGAGTCTGCCTCCCAGCTTTGTTCTCTTCTTACAACTTCATGCTCCACAAAGGGGCACTCAAGTGCTTACCTTACAGACTGGTGTGAGGTCTGAGAGGGATAACATAACTGAAGCACTTGGCATGTCTAGTATGCAGTTCACTGTAAAAACTGGACCTGTAGATCCCCCTAAACTATAAATCATAATTATTTGTGATTAAAATATTTCTTATATCAACCTTTTTAATGGCTTCACATTAGTCAACCCTATGGCTAACCCATAGCTTATTTGTCTAATTCCATATTGTGGGAGATTTATTTCCATTTTTTCCTTTCACAAATAATGCTTCCATGAACATCCTTATATATAAAACTTTTCAACAGTTCTGATTACTTCTTTATGATTGATTTCTGGAAATGGAATTGCCGAATAAAGGGGCACAAATATTTTTAAGGCTTTTGATACAGCTCATAAAATACCCTTCAGAAAGCTTATATCAAATTGCATTTCTTCTGTGAGCTCACTAGCCACCCCATGTTTTAATCTTTCTGTTAGGATAATACTGGAGATTGGTTGCTACACAGAGCAAAAAGAAAGAAAAGTCTTACTACATTTATGCTTGCCTTCAGTATAGAGGAGAGGAAGAACTTTCTTACAAGATGTAACTATTTGAAAGATAGACAAGCCATTTCTATGCTCACTTCTCAGGCCTCTAGTTGGGCTGAACAGGGCAAGCCTGCAGGTTGAAGTCTTACAGAGTGATACATAAAGGACCATATAACTCCAATGGTTAAGGTTAAGATAAGCAGATAATACAGATGAATCAAAGTTATCCGAAAATAACAGGGAAAACAAATGTGTTTAGAAGTTTGGGAACTCATCAAAAGGACCAGTTGCTTGCTTAACTCACACTATAAAATATCTAGTTGCTTAATTTGTTACTTTGCCAATAATGAGTATTAAAAAGTTAGCTATTTAATTCTCAATGATGTAAGTGTATATTTACATGCCAGGGGACAGAGTATTGAGGGTATTCCAGCTCCAGAAATCAGTCATAAGGAATTAATCAGAGATGTGAAAAGTTTCATATATAAGTGGAGTAACAACAGTACATTAGGGTCTTTGCAGGTAGGGTCTATATCTCCTTGATCTTGGAGTCTCCATTACCTATATAATAGGAAAATAACAGGTAAATCATATAGAGACTTTGTGTATGAGGTTCTCAACCTTCTATTAATGTGTAGGACTCTTGCTCCTCAAGAACAAGAGAGAAATACATTCAGTCAGTTTAGATGGTGAAATCACAGTGTATTTCCAAGATGAATTGAGAATCGAGAGTGTATGGGGACTCTTTGTGAGTCCCCCAGCATAGATGGACCTAGAGAACATTGTGCTAAGTGAAATGAGCCAGGCAGAGAAAGACAAATACCATAGGATTTCACTCATATGTGGAATCTAGTGAACAAACTGAACTAACAAGCAAAATAGTGACAGACTCTCAGATGGAAAGCAGGCTGGTAGCTGTAGGGGGGAAGAGGGACTGAGCAAAAAAGAAAAAAGAAAACTCTTGGACACTGACAACAGTGTGGTGATTGTAGAGGGGAGGGGAGGTAGAGGGAGGTAGAGGAGGGTATCAGGAGGATAAATGGTGATGGACGGAAACTTGGAGTGGTGAACACAAAATACAGTGTACAGATGATGTGTTGTGGAATTGTACACCTGAAACCTGTATAATTTTGTTAACTAGTGTCACCCCAATAAATTCAATAAAAAGGAAAAAAGAATTGTTGTGGATTAACAGTATCTTCTTTAGTTATACATAACATAGTTATTCACAGATACCAAGAAAAGATACTTCCTAATGATATATTTAGCAAAGAATCAAACTGACTTTCCACATAATGCCACAAAATGTCATCAGATTACTCTAGAAGTACATTTCACACTTTAAATGATTTTTCCTATATTTAAAAACTGTTAATTAGATAATAAAAGTGAATTACCTTATTCATAATTTTAAAAGTTACTCCTCATTCAACTTTCACTAAGGTTCTGAGTTAGTTACATGAATTAATACGTTTGCTGTCTTTTTGATAATTAGTTGGAGAACTGCCAAATCCCCAGTCATGGGTCAAGAAGGATGACTTTTTAAGTGACTAGGCAATTCTCTAAAATAGAACTAAATTCCCCAAATTACCATTTTCCCACTATATCAGCAAAGCTATGAATTAGTAGAATAATTATAAGGACTCTATCTTGGATTCTTGAGCTAAAAAAAAAGAGATAAACAATACTTTTTACTTACCTGTGTCTTATACAACATTGTAAGTTCTTTTGGTAAGATGCATTTACCTCCATGGATAAAAGTTTCTATTAAACTTTAAAAAGAATTATAGAATTATAGATAATATAGCATTTAGAGGTTCTCACCTGAGTAAAGAAGGGTAGAAATGTGATATGCAAGAAGACCAATGTAATGGTTGCCTGAAAAACGGCTTTAAGGAATCTGAAGCAGAATCATCTATGCCATGCTGAAAAGTCCTAGGGAAATAAAAAGAATTATTTCAGAATATTTAGGGAACATTAACTATGAAGACCATCAACACTTTATTTTTACTTAGTATTCAAAGATAATGGTTTTTTTTGTATTGTGTTAGAATGGACAATGCACCCATGTCATCCACTTAATAGGTGATTTGGAGGCTTCTGTATCACAATCCATACCCTTGGAAAGGTTTTGACAATATCACTATCATTGAATTTGTTAAAACATCTCACATTATAAAATTCATCAAAAAGATGTATAAATCATAGTACAATGAGTATCACTTATCCCTCCTTCCTTAGCCTGGATCCAATATTAATCTTTTGTCATATTTGCTTAATGTAAAAATGTTTAGCATAAAGGTACCTCTTTTAACTCTTTAAAGTGATTTATAAAACCTAAACAATTAATTATAATTTGGTATTCTCCTAAAGTCCCACAGAGAGTTTGTAAAGAAGAATTTAACTGCAAAATATATTACTATGATTTTAAAATTAGATCAATTTGGCCAGAATATCTGGTCTGCAACTATCTCTGGAGAAGTGAGTGTAACATTTTTCCAGATTGGCCCAAATTCAGCAATAAATCTTGAGTTAAAAAGAAAGTATTTGTCACATAAAATCTTTAGTAGAGAGCTTGGTTAATAAAAATTTTATAATAACAAGAGACTGTATTTGCCTACATGGAGTTAAGAATGACAATTGGGCCACTTCAGAACTGGAAGTGTTTGGAGTGGTGCTACTTCGCTTTATATAAAGAAGAGGAGCAATTGCATCTTTCAGATAATATGTAGACAGAATTCCACTTGAAAACCCACCCCTTATTGTCATTTCACATCCTACTTCTTGTATCCTTGCATTTTCTAAATTTGACCTCTCATCCTATTTGTCTTGCCAAGTAAAACACCTTCTAATTAAATATACTTAGACAATTTTTAGACTTAATTTATCATCTCTTTGAAAGCCATTTTTCCTCACTAATTTCCAGAATAGAACAAAATTCCTTAAGCAGGTTTCAAAATCAGGCTATATCCATTCCATGCATTCCACTGTGTGACCTTCACAGGTAAACAGAAGCTAGGTCAGGGTAACAGAAGATATTTTCTAGGGAGTCTGGACTTTGTACAGCAATGAGCGATCACTGAAGAGCTTATAGCCGGGGAGTGATATTACCAATTTCACCTTTTAGAAAAATCCCTTGAGCACTAGTCAGGAGAATAGACTGGACCCAGGCTGGAGGAAGGAAGATACTGAAGGTGAAATTGTGGTAGACTAGGCAGAAGAGGACAAGGTCCTGTAGTAAGAAACAAAGGAGATAGTGAATAGGAAACAAATATGAAATTAAATTAAATTAATAGAGTGAAAAATGTTCATATCCTAATGACATGTGGTTGGAGATGGCATGAGGGGAAGTCAGAAGGGAGAAGAATTAAGGGAAAAGGAGATGCCTAAGATGAGTTGCAGGTATTTTACTTCAGTTTTAGATATGTTTGAGGGAGTTGTGGAGAGTTGAAGCACATCCAAAAAGAGGCATGCAATAGGAATTTGGATTTATAAATCTAGCATATACAAGAGACATCCGGGTTGAATATATTTGTGTGGAAGTCATTAGCACAATACTGAAACTATGGGAACAGGTGACTCACCCCCCCCCAAAAAAGCGTAAAGTGAAAAGATGGTCAAGAAAAGAACTCCGGAATACATTAATATTTAAAGGGCAAGATGAGAAAAAGCACCACTCAAACGAAGCCAAGAAAGAGTAATCAGGGAAGTCGTCAAAGACCCAGGAGACAGTGATGTTAGGGGAGCCAAAGGAAAAGAAATGGCTAATCGTGTCGAGAGTAGAGAGTGAGGAAATGGAGAAACAAAAATTGGAGTGAGGGATTGGGTATGCAAGGATGACCTGACCCAGGTTGTTTGTTTAGCAAGATGAGGGCAATTGCAGTGATGCAATTATATTAAAAGTCTAAATGATGAGTGTATTGAGTAAATGATAGGCATAAAAAGGGAGACAATGAGCACAAACTATGTTTTGAAGGGAAAAACAGCAGTAAATAAGGAATAAATTTTAATACAGGAGAGGCTTTGGGGTAAGAACCAGGAGCTAGAAGGAATATTCTACATTGTGAGTAGGATGTGAATGTGGTCAGAGTAGGAAAAGATTCACTTTGGATGGTAAGAGATATATTGATCATCTATCAAAGCATATAGAGGTGAATTGGGATTGAGATAATTCATACGAATGGAAATGAGAAGTTAAAGTACATTCATGACGGTCGGGTTCTCTCAGAGAAGGACAGGGACAAGGCCATCTGCTAACAAATAGTGGGATGGGGGGATGGAAGTGGGGTCAGCCGAAGTAAAGGATGGAAGAGGAAGCTACTCAGAGATTGAACAAGGTGGGATTGTCAAAAGGTATAAAAGGACAGCTCAGTGATTTTTGCCAACAGTGTTCCAGGATGTAGGTAGAGAGGCCAAGAAAGAAAGGATGCAGAGAAGGAACATGTAATAGCAAGGGGGCTAGGAAGAGGAGAGGTCTGGAATAACACGAAAGGAGATGCAGCAAGTGGTCTGCAAAGAAAGGTAGTCTCAAAGGGAGTGACAGACTGAGGGAAAGGAATGGGACAAGAGATGGGGGGAGCTTAAAAGAGAGCAGGCCTGGAGACTGTGGCCTCACAGTCTCTGCTTACTTGTCTGCCTACCTCTTCAGGCCTTTGCTTTCACTCCCATGTGTCCAATTATCTGGGAGACACCTCATTTCTCTAAGAATATATACTTTTCCCAGAATGCTCTCTCTGTCATGTTCAGGTAGTCCTAAAGGTTGTTTAGAGGCAGTACATAGGCACATGCAGAAACCATGGAGCCAGACAGCCTGGGTTTGTTTTTTGAGTGTGCTTTTTATTAGATGTGTAATTTGTTTTTCAACTTATTTAGCTACAGTTTTCTCATTTATAAAATGGGGATAATAATAATAATATTAACCTCACAGGCTCAGTGGGATGATTGAGATAACTCGCATATAAAGGATTTAGCAAAGTACCTTATATATAATAAGGGCTCAGCATATATAAGGTATTATCGGTGTGATGACAGTTGTTAATACTCCTTAAGGTCTATGACCATCTCAAAACTGACATGAAATTCTTAAAAGTCTAAATGATTGCCTAGTTACAGTTTTATCATCAAGATTAGAAAAAATAATGGAGGATCTAATAATAATGGAATGGTTATTGGTGCCAAAATTTCTTAGACTACAAACCATTGGCAATATAACACTTCCCAGAACATTTCTGCCAGTACCTAACCTCTTTTACTCCACTAATGGTTTCTCAGTCGTACTGGTAATAGTAAGGTTATTTGGCTATACGAAATGTTATGGCAGATGTTTATGGTCTCATAGGGGGTGGGATCTGTATGAGCATTTAATTCCACAGCAAGATCCCAAATTAGTTTCATTATTCTGGAGAGTATAACAGGGTGAAAATTGGCCCACAAGCCTCAGTGGGGGAATGAAATGATGAGCTAGCTATTAGATAACCTCTAATGATGTTTTGGTATGCAGCTAAAATAGAGGATGCTCTAAATAATTCATAGTGGAGAGTAAAACACAATTGTATGAGCCACAGAATTATATTTTCTACCAGACAAAAGAATTTTGATATCACAAATTTAATAGTCCTTTAAAAAATAAGTGATTGTCTATAGGTTGAAACAGAATACATTTATTCACATTCCCAAATTAGCATACTGTAAAGATGGCTTTGTTAAGGGAGAAAAATGATTTTGCCTTTGCCCTTCTTCCAACATTAACTGACCCTTGCCCATTTCCTATCATTAATACTGCCCCGGGCTCATCCCACCTCACCACTTGAGCACTGTACCTCAGACTCAGTCTGTTGGTTCTCTGATCTACAATGATGCTAACTTCCTTCCTTTTTGCATTAAGAAATCTGATTGATTCCTTGAGCTTATGTAGCCAATTGCTAGAATGAAATAAATCCAATGCACATAAAAAGTGAGAATAAGTGATAAGCAAAAGAGCTGGCTAGGTTTTATGCTGCTCTTGTGCCACCCTGCTTTTGGCTGCCCTCCCAGGAGAACTGTGTCTCAATATATCATGCTAATAAAATAAACCTCCAAGATGGAAACAAGGAAGCCCAAGGGTCAGGTCGGATGTCTTGCATCATCTGTGCCTACCACTCTGCCCGAGCCATTCAGAGGTGCTCAATAAATAAAAACATCAAGGAGTAGAATTAGTTTGAAAATGAACTATTGAGAGAGCCCTGGAACAGTTCAGATTACCGAGGACACGTGAGCCAAACTCAATCTACTTTACCATTTTAGACATAATATTAAGTCACTGCTTTGCTTTCATAAACCAGTGTTACCCCTGGGATTATAAGTAGTTGCCTAAATTTCATTAAGTGAGAGAAATCAAGGTATACTTGGAGTAAAATATAGTTCCCCACATTTCTCTCACCAACCCCCCCCCCACCCTGGCTTGTGTTTCTCACAATGAAAATAACTCTTTGAGGTTAGAAAATGACAATTTAAAATTAGAAAATGACTAGCACAATGCTTGGCCTGTAGTCAGCCAGAGTAAAGGTCAACCATAGTAAATAAGTATGAATAAAGGTATTGTCAGCACCTGCTTAGTGGAAAAGAGGGTGAATTTGGGGGGCCATCTGTGAAGAGCAATCTTAGCTGGTAAAGAGCTAATGGGCAGGTTGAGAATAGAACATATGGTAGAAAGGCAGAATAAGACTTGACCCCTGAGAATAGAGCAGAAACCAGCTAGTCAAAGATTCAGGACACAAGCCTTCTCAAAAGTTAATTCTTAGCCTTTTACCAGTGTTTTTACCCTGTTAAAACCACACATAAAGATGTTCAACTTTGTTGGTTTTTTGGTTTTTAATAGAAATTTCCTCTTAAAATAATGTTTAGAGGGAAGGGGAACAAAGGTAGTCATTTAATCAACACAAAATGCCAAACAGGAAATTTTACTCTCTGGATTATTTTGTATTCTGCAAGACACTTTTAAAAAATATTTAAAATTTTTATTTCCATTCAGCCTTTATTCATTTTAATAGCTTATTGAGAGATATAATCCACATACCACAAAATTGACCCATTTCAAGTGTACAACTAAATGGATTCTAATATATTAAGAGTTGTGTAGTCTCCACCTCTGTCTAAATTTATAACATTATCCTCAAAAGAAATCCTGTACCCATTAGCAGGTACTAACTATTCTCCCTTTCTCTTAGCCCCTGGGCAACCACTAGTCATCTTTCTGTTTCTATGAATTTGCCTGTTCCAGACATTTCTAGTAAATAGAATCATATACTTTGTGTCCTCTTATGTCTGTTTTTTTCACTGTGCGTATTTTTGAGGTTCTCCCCTGTTGTGGCATCTATCAGTACTTCACTTCTTATTATTGCTGGATACTATTCTGCTGCAATGGTACGCCGTGTTTTGTTGACCCATTCATCAGCTGACAGACATTTGGGTTCTCTCCATGTTGTGCTATTACAAAAAATGTTGCTATTAGCATTTGTGTACAAATCTTTGTGTGGACGCATGTTTTCATTTCTTTTTGGTGTAAACCTAAAGTAAAATTGCTGCGACATATGATCAAATGCTTAACATTTTACTTATGCATATTCTATGCTTATCATTTTGATGAACTACCTGTTTTCCAAAGTTTGCCAGACATTCTGGAGATATAAAAAACAAAGTTTTAGAGCAACATATTCTGTTTTGTGGGGTCAGTGAAATAGTTTTTAAAAATATATAACAAGCTAAGAAGACCATAACTTCAAAAGACCTAGCATGAGTTTGAAACTAGAGACACAACAATAAATACCTTGGAATTTAGTGATGCAAAAGCCAAGTGAGTGACACCAGTGAACCCCAAAATAGGTCTGCTGTTCTTGGTTTAGTGACCTACATTCTGACCTATTTCTGATGACTTCGGCCTTTGCCTCTCATGTTGTACATATATTCTTTCATGTTATTAAAAGTTAAAACATTGGGGATAGTCACCTTTCATAAAGTTTCCACTTTAAGGAGTTTTTATATGATACATTAAAACATTTTTAGTTTTATCATTAAAAATTTTATCAGACTTTTAAAAATTATTAAGGACAGATATTTCTTTCCTCTCACTCACTGCTATATCCTTGTGCTTAATCATAGGGGGCAAGGAGGCAACAACATTTGTTGAATTGAAACTAAATTGCTTTTACTGAAAATTCTAAGAATTAATTTTGAATTTGCTCCACACAAACTAAAATTAACACTCTATACAAGAAAAATGTAACATGGAACCACTCTGTGGGTGTGTGTGTGAATGCACACTGACTATGCTTCTGAACGTGCAGTGTAATGCCTTTATGACAGAACAAGTGATGAGCACTTTGGAAAATACATGGTGAATATTTCATGTTTCAGTGGGTCTCTTTCCCTAGAGAGCAAACCTAAAGTACTCCTTTTACAACATTCTCAAAGAAACCTTCAGAAGAGACTTAAAAAAAACACATGTTTTTGCAAACAGACTTTATGCTTCCTGAAAAGATTTTTAAAATCATGCATTCCAGCCCTGGGATTGAGCAGTCCTGTGCTAAGCTCAGAAAGGAAAATACATTCAGTTTATTTGTCAGAACTACTTGGAGTAAAGGAAGTCACCTCCTAAAAGGCTTATCACATAGAGTGACAAATGTCACATATAGTTTATTAAAAAAAAATCAATACAATCCATAGCTGTTTCTTTCTTTTGCTGTGAAATAGAAATACAGTTGTTTTCTAAAACACTAATATGACAATTTCATACCCTGTCTATGAAAGGAAGCTAAATAAGTCAATAGGGTTCTTGCAATGCATGTACATTTTTTCCTAATTGGTGAGAACATACTGACCTGTAGATTTCTTTGCCAATACAAAGCAAAATACATGTCAAAGATTAGATGTATACTCTTAGAAAACCATCATAAAAGTAAAATCAACATGAATGTATAAAATTTGTGAAAAATTTTTTTGAAGTGAGAATAATTTTAAAAGAATTAAAGCATATCTAGATTTGTATTCATGCTTCAAAGCAATATAGCTATCTGTTCTATATTAAGAATAACCAGAGGCAGTACATGATGTAAAATATTCTATAATCCTGTTTAAAATTAGCAATTTAAATTTGTTAAATGAGGTTACACTGCAATATCTAATGTACAAATGACAGAGACTTAAGTGCTTGCATATTTAAAAATGTATTAAAAGGCTATAAGTTAACAATAATGAATGTATAATACATTATTACTATTAAAATATGCAATCTTTCATAATAATTTATTTGTTTTACAAATGCATTGGGGGTTAAAAATTTTCTATTCATCTGTGACCAACCATGAAATTCAATATTGCTCACCATGACCAATCCATGAAATTTGTCAACTTTGTTCCTGATTTTCACAGGGACTTACTCTTAGATGAAATGACCCATTGAACTAAGAGCACAACAATTTTTTCATCTATGGTAAATCAGTTTAGTTTACTAGGATTTACTATGGGCTTCAGACCTTAAGCTTATGATTGTGAATGATTATGTACTTAATCCCAAACTTCTAGCAATTTACCTCACTGTTTCTCCCCCTTTCTGAAAGAATTCTCCATTTCTAAAATTAGTTTTCAACACAGGGTTGCCAGAAGGAACAATCTGTAAACAATGGGTTAGTTGAAAGTCAAATAGTGGGTGAAAATTATGGGGAAACTGGAATCAAAGTTGTTAATTACTCTAAGAATTTCTAAACCAACAACCTCAAAATTTTCTGAAAATCAGGGTTTATATATTGCCTTTACCAGAGTATTAAGAAAGGAATACTTTACCTCATTTATCTTAAGAAATAGAAATACTGTATGTCTAATTTTTACTATTCATGAAGTAAGAGCATGCAATTATCTAGTCTTTCAAGATAAAGTGACTATTTTGGAAGAGAGCTTAAACAAAATTATATTACTATTTTATTATAAGTCTACTCCAACCTTTTTTATATTACAAATTTGAATTAAATAAACCACAAATGAACCAAAAAAGTTCAGAAATTTTAATTTCCCTAAATCTTATTTATTAAGAAAGCTACATTGCCATTTTAAAAATGTAATTGCTTAGTTCTATTTCTACTTGTCATTACTAGCTCAGACACCAAAGCCAAACACTGAAAACACAAATCCATGGTAGATTAATTGCCAGTGTGGAACCATTAGGTCTCTTCCAGATTTGGACATATTTTAGAACTGTTTTTCAATTTTAGTTTTTTATTAGAGCAAGTCATTTTACATAAAATTAGAAAACAAAAAATATTTTTAAGAAAGCAAAAAAGCATTACATATGATTTTATTTTTCACAATTTCAAACTATGACTAAAATAACCAACCAACTAATATAATTTGATCATTTAAATAACTCAAATAGTAAAGCCCAAAGTGGTACTGTTTGTATTGCAGCCTTATTAACTAAATAGAATTGATGAATAGAGATACATTATTAGGACCTAATTAGTTTGAGCATAAAGAAACCCCTACTGCTTAGCATTTGTTTTATGAAATGGTCTAATTCATGGTATCAGAAATGCACCTCAAAAATTTCCATGTACTACTATACACACTTCAGTAAGGGTATGAAAATAACTTTGTTAAATCACATTATGTTATAAATGATAATAGCTAAAAAGAAAATATATTTAATACTTACTGATATAATTCAGTTAATGGAGAAGTCAAAATGACTAACGTTGTCAACAGGTTATTACAATGGGTATGGATTTTAAAAATTTTATCATCTATATATTCATGAGGATTCAAAAGTTTCTGTACAGATGTGCAAACTGACCATAACATGTTCTCAGTGCATATTAAAATTGTTGTGATATCAAGTCTATTAGAAAGAAAAAGAAAAAAATTATGTTAACAAAATTGCTTCTCTACTTGGTATATACACTATCATCTCTATTTCTTATATTAAACATATGTAATTTGGTTAGATACCAGGGTTTCAGAGATGAAAGACAGAATGAATCAAAATTAGGTTTTGAGTTTCCAGGTGTTAGGTGACTCATAATACTATTACTTTTAGGAATTGTGAGGTCTATAACAGTGAAGTAGTTCAGGAGTGCTTTAAATATATATATATGTAATTATTATATAAATATATTTATATAAATATATGTAATTATTAGAATATTGTTCAAGAAGTTTAAGATACTTTCCTTGAAATACATCCAGTAAAAGAAAAGCCAGATTAAAAGAAAATCTGCTATAACTCACATGGTAAATAAAAATTTGATAGAACAATTGTGCTTATCCAAGTACAAACTGTCAAAAGAAAGTCACCCAGGTGGGTCACATGTTCTCCAAGCAAGTGGGAGATAAGAAAAAATGACATCAGAAGCACTAATGTATCGGGTTGGCCAAAAGGTCCATATGTTTTTTTTTTCCATAAAATAAAAGACACATTTTTCATTTTCACCAGTAACTTTATTGATTTGGATATTTTGAGTCTGTCCCTATCTCCCACTATTGACTTCTAGTGGGAAGAGGCCAGGGGTACTGCTAAACATCTTCCAAAGCATAAGACAGACCCACAGCAAAGAATTATTTGGCTAGCCCTGGCTGGTATGGCTCAGTGGATTGAATGCTGGCTTGTGAAACAAAGGTTGGTGGTTTGATTCCCAGTCAGGACACATGCCTAGGTTGTAGGCCAGGTCCCCAGTGAGGCAGGTGGGGAGGCGTGAGAGGCAACCACACATGGATGTTTCTCTTCTGCTCTTTCTCCCTCTCTAAAAATAAATAAATAAAATCTTTAAAAAATAAAAAGAATTATTTGGCCAAAATGTCAAAATACCAAAAATCTTTGCAAACCACTTTTAACATGTTCAATCAGTCACAGCACCTTCTCCATACACTTCATAAATCTTTTTTTGTGTTTCGGTTGCATTTTTATCTTTCTTGAAATAATAAAGCATAATACACTAAAAATGTTGCATATCTTCTTCAATCTTCAATATTAAAATAGCTATACAAAAATTCACCAATTTTGATAAGTATTTTTTAAATGCATACTGATATAACAGCTGCCACAATACAATCTAACAAAATTGTTTCAAAGGAAGTTAAAGACAACTAAGGACTGCTAGAGCCATCCATCATACAGAAAACAACTAAACGAACTTTTTGGCTCACCCAATAGAAGCCTATAGTTTCAGAAATTTCTAATACTAAAAAAATTTTTTAAATATGTTAAATTATTTATCTTATTCAGAAATTCAATCTTGTTTCTATCTTTATTGAGCTATAATTGGGACCCAAAGATCTGTTTAAAGGTTATTTTGGTACACAATTAAATTTCACAAACCATAGTTAATTTCCTCTTTTTCTTTTCTGTTTATTCAGTATTGAAGAAATAGAAAATGAAAATTTTGAAACTATATGAAGGAAAATAACTATAAGAATCTTTTAAAATGATATTTTTGCTTCAATTTTATTATATGTACAATAAATTTATACATATAGTAATAATATATCACATATTATATATAAATCATATATACAGTTGTGGTTTCTTGACAGTTGGAGGCTACTGGAATACTAACAGCATCAATAATCACCTGTAGGAAGGTTAATTGTAGTTTGCATCTACTTACTTTCATTGCTGATTAAACAATTACAAATCCAAGTTATGTGTATATACACCTATGCAAATGCATAATCAGACACACATATAAGTGAATAATCTGATTTCCATGTGAATGGTAGTTTAGAATTAAACATAGAAGTAAAAATATTTATTTTACTTAGAAAAACTAGAAGAAATACCTCTAGCTCTGCTTGGCTTTATTATGTAACCACACAGAAAATAAAAAATGAAAGTCTCTATAATACAGTTATTTAATTAAATATGCTACCTATTTCATGAGCTAACAGTTAATCTCATTTCCTAAACATCTCATAATGACTTGCCACCTCAGAATCAAAAGTGATTTACTACATAAGAAAAAAGAATGAGGTAGTCTTTGCTCTCAAAAGGAATTTTCCATCTATTCTTCACAGTTCAATTTAAAAAAAATGCTTGGTCAGTAATTCAAAACAGCCCGTGCAAAACACCATATTTATGAAACACTGTAGCAGGACCTAAATGCCCTTCAAGTGCAGCCAGCTTTACAAGAACATGAACATGATCAGGAAATGATTCCTACTGCAAAAAAAAAAAAAGAAAACAAAAAAGCTTCTGAGGTCTATAGGTTTCTCTTAAAATATATTTATACATACCTATATTTAAAAGACAGGTCTTAATTCCATTAGTCAGAATGTTTATAAAACAAAGTCTTCTCTTTATACAGACTGTTGTTGTCATGTAGGCACATTTTTATAATATTCATTGCCTAGATAACTTGTGGAATTGGACCATAATTTAGTCTTTAATTTAATACAGTGACTGTGGCTCCTATTTTCCATGATTTCACATTTCATTGAACTGGCTTTTAGTAATATATAATGAAAAAAAAAGAAATAAAGTAAAAGGGGAAAGAAGTAATTAGAATATATTAAGGAGAAAAATGACTAGACAAAAGAGTTTCCTTAATGGAGATTAACTACACTACTTAAAGGCTTAAAAAAAAAAAAGCCCTAAGAAACTAAAATCCCCTGGTTGCTTAGAATCTCAGTCAAATTGACTGGTCTATCACAACACTGCATTTTTTCTGCATTTTAGTACCTTAATTTTCTCTTTATCTTATTTATTAACCTTCATATGTGCATACATGAAGGTTAAAAATAAGGACATATATATTGTAGATATGTCTTCAATCATTTTTTAGAAAAAGTGGGTCCTATACACAATTTCAAGAAGAAAAAAACAGCAAAATTATTTGATTCAAGTTCCACAATTTCACTTAAATATCTCAGAAAAGTGAATACAATTTCCTTTCAGATGTTAGAAACATGTTACATATACAAGGCATCATGTCATGAGATTCAGAATTACATTCTGCTTTACATTAAATGGTGAAAAATTTTCATGAAAGGCAATGGTTTTCACATCAGTTACCTTATCTGTGGAGTCCTCTTATAACTGGGATGGGCCTGAGCATATCTGGAGGCCAGTAGACCCAAAGATTTCTCAAGAACTTCTGCTAGAATCTTCTGGGCTAACTTAGGGGGCAGAATGGTCCAGAGATCATGATGAAGAGCCCAGAAGAAATAATGCCACATCTGGAGTGAGAAGGAGCATCTTTCCCCCTGGCAAAACCACCACACATTAAACAATAGAATCACATCTTCCAAAATGTCAGTTTGCTTCCTATGAACCTAATTAGTTCAGGCTGAAAGGAAATAGCTGGAGAGTTTGACACACTAGATGACCAAGAAAGATTTTTGACAAGATGTAAAACATCCTTACTGACAAAGGAACATATGTTTTATTTCAATCACAAGACCAGATACACTAATGCAAATCCAGACTGCAAGCATTTCACCTAGGATATCCTGGCCTGAGGTTTAAAATGCACTTTTAAACAATGGGCTTTACAGTTGCTACACATGTCATGCCAGTTTAAGATACTGGGTGATTTTTCTAAGATTAAAATTTAATTTTTTAAATTAAGTATTAGCAGGACTGAGATAATATTACAAATGTTTCAGATTTCACACTATAATGAAACAACAGGAACAAAAATTACCATACAT
The DNA here is from genome assembly GCF_004126475.2 of Phyllostomus discolor. Lineage (NCBI taxonomy): Eukaryota > Metazoa > Chordata > Mammalia > Chiroptera > Phyllostomidae > Phyllostomus > Phyllostomus discolor. The sequence goes on from NC_040905.2 coordinate 61,088,706, forward strand.
ACTGTACACTTATCAACATGCATGAAACCAAGGGGACGGGTAACTACTGAAGATTATTACATCAGGCTCTTTTATCCATGGTGTTTTAATAACTACTAGAAATGGATAATATAACAGTTTGATTTTATAAGATTTTGAAAAGCCTAAGCAGACCTTACCATTATTTCTTAGTATTTTTATAGCACTATACTTCCAAGGGGCCAGAGTCTCATTCCCTTCCATCCCCTTGTACATCTCTCTTGTGTGCCAAATTTTCCCTGACCACAGAAGGAGACCCAGCAGTGGCCAAGGCCAAGGGGAACAGGCAGAAATGAGAGGTAGCCTCAAGTGATTTACAAGCATTAATTAGTTAACTTGCTCTTAGGGAGGTATGCTAGTAGCTTGACCTCATTTTCTTCCAACCAGATAAAAAGATTATATTTGAAATAGAAGTAGACTGCATTCTTCAAACATTATCCTGATGATTTTACCATATCAAAAGTTAAACTAGTAAAACTTCTGATTTTATCTCCAAGTAATCCTCTTGACTTAAAATTTTTGTTTTACCTATTACTTATATATCTCAAACAAATGTTATATAAAAAATCTGTTGTTTTACACAAAAAGTGAATACTTACTTATGCATATGCTCCTATTAGTGTTTTCCCTACATACTGTTCTTCCAGTAATTTCTTCAATTACTAAAATCTTTTGTTGTTACTGCATAATAATAATTTACAGTTATTATTTATTGGCTTTCAAATGGAGTTTGTAATTGAGTAGAATTGTTATCCCTTGGTGGGAAACTTGGGTATCAAATGTTAAAGAATCAAGTTCAAACTTGAGGGGATTTTGACTACTGGCTTCTGACTAGATGTGTATCAAAAATACTTAAGAAAAAATTACAAAATTAATGCCAAAGGAACACCATTATAGTTCCTTATGCTTTCTATGTTATGTTCTGCAATAAAGAATGCTTTTTAAAATTTCCTGGAGTAAGAAGGGTATTTTATTTTTATTTATTTTTATGTTTGTATTCTTATTTATTCTATAATAGTTGTTCCAATTTTTCCCCTTTGCCCTCATCCACCTAGCCCACCCCCCTTCCAAAATTAATCCCCGCACCATTCCCCATGTCCATGGGTCATTCATACATGTTCTTTGGCTAGTCCCTTCCTCTTCTTTCCACCATTCCCTCCCCCCTCCACTCTGGCAGCTATCAGTCTGTTCCATGTTTCCATGTCTTTGGTTCTATTTTGCTTGTTAGTTTATTTTGTTCATTGGATTCTTCTGGTAAGTGAGATAATATGGTATTTGTCTTTCACTGACTGGCTTATTTCACTTAGCATAACAGTCTCCAGTTCCATCCATGCTATCGAAAAATGTAGGAATTCCTTCATTCTTTCTGCTGTATAGTATTCCATTAGGTACATACACCACAGTTTTTTAAATCCACTCATTTATTGATGGGCACTTGGGCTGTTTCTAATGCTTGGCTATTGTAAATAGTGTTGCTGTGAACAGAGGAGTGCATGAACTCTTTTGAATTGGTGTTTAGGGATTCTTAAGGTATATTCTCAGCAATGGAATTGGTGAGTGAAAAGGCAGTTCCATTTTTAATTTTTTGAGGAAATTCCATACTGTTTTCCACAGTGGCTGTACCAGTTTTCATTCCCACCAGCAGTGCACTAGGGCTCCCTTTTCTCTACATCTTGGCAAGCACTCGTTGTTTGTTAACAGACTGATTAATGTTAGCCATTCTGACAGGTGTGAAGTGATATCTCATTGTGGTTTTTATTTGCGTCTTACTGATGGCTAGTGGTATTGAGCATTTATAGATGTTTATGGGCCATCTGTATGTCCTCCTTGGAGAATTGTCTATTCAGGTACTTCACCTATTTTTTAATTGGTTTGTCTTCCTGTTGTTGAATCATATGAGCTCTTTATATATTTTGGAGATTAAACCCTTGTTCAATGTATCATTGGCAAATGTGTTCTCCTATATAGTCAGTTTCCTTTTCATTTTGATGATGGTTTCTTTAGCCATGCAGTACCTTTTAAATTTGATATAATCCCATTTGTTTATTTTTTTCCTTTATTTCCCTTGCCATAGGAGATATATCGGCAAATATATTGCTACATGGGATATCTGATACTTTACTGCTTATGTTTTCCACTAGGACTTTTATCGTATCAAGATTTATATTTAAGTCTTTTAGCAACTTTGAGTTTATTCTTGTTTATAGTGTAAGTTGGTGGTTTAGTTTCTTTCTTTTTTTTTTCTTTTTTGCATGTACCGGTCCAGTTCTCCCAACACCATTTATTGAAGAGGCTATTTTTACTCCATTGTATGCTCATGCCCCCCTTTTCAAATATTAATTGAACATAGAGACATGGGTTTATTTCTAGGCTCCCTATTCTGTTCCATTGATCTATATGTCTGTTCTTATGCCACTACCAGACTGTTTTGATTACAGTGGCCTTGTGCTACAGTTTGATATCAGATATCATGATCCCTCTAACTTTGCTTTTCTTTCCCAAGATTGCTGAGACTATTTGAGGTCTTTTTTGGTTCCATATAAATTTTTGAAATGTTTGTTCTTGATCTGTGAAATGTGCCATTGGCAATTTAATAAGAATTACATTGAATTTATAGATTGTTTTAGATATACGAACATTTTAATGACATTAGCTCTTAATCCATGAATAGGGTATGTGCTTCCACTTATTTGTATCTTCCTCATTTTACTTCTTCAGTGTTCTATAGTTTCCCAAGTACAGGTCTTTTATCTCCTTGGTTAATTTACTCCTAGGTGGTTTTTGTTGTTGTTGTTGCTATAGTAAATGGGATTTTTTCTTAGTTTCTCTTTCTGATAGTTCATTGTTGGTGTACAAAAATACCATTTATTTTTGAATATTGACTTTGTATCTCGCTACTTTGCTGAATTCACTTATTAGGTTGAGTAGTTTTTTTGGTGAAGCATCCCAGGTCTTCTATGTAAACTATCATGTCATCTGCAAATAATGACAGATTTACTTTCTCCTGTCCAATTTGTATGACTTTTATTTCTTCTTCTTGTCTGATTCCTGTGGCTATGACCTCCAGTACTATGTGGAATAAAAGGGGTGAAAGCAGACACCCTTTTTGTGGTCCTGATCTTAAAGAAACACTTTCAATTTTTCTCTATTGATTATGATGTTGGCAGTAGGTTTTTCGTATATGTCATTTATTATGTTGACATGTGTTCCCTCTATTCCCACTTTGCTGAGTGCTTTTGTCATAAATAGGTGCTAGACTTTATAAGATGCTTTTTCTATAGCTACCAATATGATTATGTGATTTTTATCTGTCATTTTGTGATCTATCACATTTATCGATTTGTAAGTATAGCACCATCCTTGAATCATGGAATAAATCCCATTTGATCATGGTGTATTATCTTTTTATTGCTGGATCTGGTTTGCTAGTATTTTGTTGAGAATGTTCATCAGAGATATTGGCCTGTAATTTTCTTTCTTTGTTGTGTCTTTACCTGGTTTCAGGATTAGACTAATGCTGGCCTCAAAAAAAAAAGGAGTTTGGGAGGCTTTCCTCTTCTTGAATTTTTTGGAATAGATTGAGAAGAATAGGTGTTATTTCTTCTTTGAATATTTGGTAAAATTTACCCATGAAGCCATCTGGTCCAGGGCTTTTGTGTGCTGGTAGTGTTTTGATTACTTCTTCAATTTCACTAGTTGTTACAGGTCTATTCAGGTTTGGTGCTTCTTCCCGATTCAGTTTTGGAGATAATATGTTTCTAGAAATTTATGTATTTCACCCAGGTTGTCCAATTTCTTGGCATATAGTTGTTCATAGTAATTTCTTATAATCCTTTGTATTTTTGTGCTAACAATTGTTGGTTCTCCTCTTTCATTTCTGATTTTATTTATTTGGGTCCTCTCTCTCTTCTTTTTTCTTGATGAGTCTGTTAAAGTTTGTCCATTTTGTTTATCTTTTCAAACAACCAGCTCCTGGATTCACTGATCATTTGCATTGCTTTTTAGTCTGTATGTCATTTACTTCTGCTCTGATCTTGATTATTTCCTTCCTTCTGCTTCCTCTGCACTTTGTTGTTGTTCCTCTAGTTCTTTTAAACGTAGGGTTACGTTGTTGTTGTTGTTTAATTTTATTTTAATTGTTGTTCTAGTACAGTTTTCTGCCTTTTCCCCTATCCCAGCCCACCCCCCACTTCCTTCCCGTTTCCACCCCGCCTCCCTTGTTATTGTCCATGTGTCCTTTATACTTGTTCCTGCAAACCCTTTACCTTTTCCCCCTGAAATTCCCTCCCCTGTCCTCTCATCACTGTCAGCCTGTTCTCTATTTCAATGTCTTTGGTTATATTTTGCTTGTTTGTTTGTTTTGTTGATTAGGTTCCTGTTAAAGGTGAGATCACATAGTATTTGTCTTTCACTGTCTGACTTATGTCGCTTAGCACGATGCTTTCCAGCTCCATCCATGCTGTTGCAAAGGGTAGGAGCTCCTTCTTTCCTTCTGCTGCATAGAATTCCATTGTGTAAATGCACCATAGTTTTTTGATCCATTCATTTACTGATGGGCACCTAGGTTGATTCCAGCACTTAGCTATTGTAAATTGTGCTGCTATGAACATTGGGGTGCATAGGTTCTCTTGGATTGGTGTTTCAGGGTTCTTAGGATATAATCCTAGCAGTGGAATTGCCAGGTCAAAAGGCAGTTTCATTTTTAGTTTTCTGAGGAAATTCCATACTGTTTTCCACAGTGGCTGCACCAGTCTACAATCCCACCAACAGTGCAGTAGGGTTCCCTTGCCCCACAACCTCTCCAACACTTGTTTGTTGCTTTGTTTATGATGGCCATTCTGACTGGTCTGCGGTGGTATCTCATTGTGGTTTTAATTTGCATCTCTCTGAAAGCTATGGATACTGAGCATCTTCTCATGTGTCTCTGGACTCTCTGTATGTCCTCCTTGGACAAGTGTCTGTTCAAATCCTTTGCCCACTTTTTAATTGGGTTGTTTGTCTTCTTAGAGCGGAGTTGTGTGAGTTCTATATATATTTTGGAGATCCTTGTCTGAGGTATCATTGGCAAATATGTTTTCCCATATGGTTGGTTCTCTTTTTATTTTAATACTATTTTCTTTAGCCATGCAGAAGCTTTTTATTTTGATAAGATCTCATTTGTCTATTCTTTCCTTTATGTCTCTGCTCTAGGGGACGTATCAGTGAAAATACTGCTGCATGAAATATCTGAGATTTTCCTGCCTATGTTCTCCTCTAGGGCTTTAATGGTGTCAACGACTTATATTTAAATCTTTTACCACCTTGAATTTATTTTTGTGTATGGTGTAAGTTGGTCCTCAAGTTTCATTTTTTGTGGGTTACACTGTTTATTTGAGATTTTTCTATCTTCTTTAGACAGCCCTGTATTGCTATGAACTTCTCTCAGGACTGTCTTCTCCATGTCCTGTAGGTTTTGAGTTATTGTGTGTTCATTTTCACTTGCTTCTAGATACTTTTTGATTTATTCCTTGATCTCATTGTTAACATATTCATTATTTAATAACATGTTATTCAGCTTCCATGTATTTGAATGCTTTTGAGTTTTTTTCTTGAGGTTGGTTTCTAGTTCCAAGCCATTGTGATTTAAGAAGATGCTTGATGTAATTTCAATTTTCTTGAATTTGTTAAGGCTTGTTTTGTGTCCTACCATGTGGTCTATCTTTGAGAATGATCCATGTGTGTTTGAAAAGAAAGTGTATTTTGCTTCTTTGGGGTGAAATATTCTGTAAATATCAATTAAATTCACATGATCTTCCAGGGATGTCCAACCCATGGCCCAAAGGCCGCATACAGCCCAGGATGGCTATGAATTTTTGCTCATCAGTTTTCCTTAGTGTTTGTGTATTTAATATGTGGCCCAAGACAACTTATCTTCTTCCAGTGTGACCAAGAGACACCAAAAGGTTGGATACCCCTGAGAGTGTTGTTCACTGCTGCAATATTTTTGTTCATTTTTTGTTTGGAAGATATATCCATTATTGACAGTGGGGCATTAAAATCCCCTACTATGACTGTATTGCTGTCTCTTTCTTGAAGTCTTCCAATATTTTCTTTATATATTTAGGTGCTCCTATGTTGGGTGCATATATGTTTACAAGCGTTACATCCTCTCGTTGGACTACTCCCTTAAGTATTATTGTGACCTTTTTTGTCTCTTGTTATGGCCTTTGTTTTGAAATCTATTTTGTCTGATATAAGTATTGTTACCCCAGCTTTTTTTTTTTTCATGTCTATTTGCATGGAATATTTTTCCATCCATAAGAAAAGCATTTTAAAGATAAATTTTCCTATACTTTTGATGTACTGTAGTATGTTAATTAAAGCAAAACTGACCCCAGCTGATGTCATGACTAGTATGAATGATTTAGACTCACTTTTTCCATGGCAATGGATAGTGCTTACACACGGCCAACAGGATTTCTCATATTTTTCAAAATATTAAAAAAAATTCTTAATAGCAACCTTTAAGCAATAAATAAGAAAATAAAATAACTTTAGGCATACGGATTTCTTCTCCTAAAAGTGAAAAATACTTATTTTTAAGACTTTTTAAAACATAAATTTCAAGCTTACATTCCAAACTGGTCATTATTTTCACAATTCTCTTCCAAATGTATGTAACTTCAATGTACACAAGGGTTTTTATTAAGCTAAGTGTGACCCATTTATTTTTTTCTGACCTGTTTCTCTACTTGTTGTCCTTTCAAAAGTATTCTGCTAATAAACATCTGTTATTTTTGTAGGCCCACTATAATGTAAACAGATGTGAGCTTTTAGTTAGATTAGATATCAGGAAACACACAGCTGGGCTTTATTATATAAGCCACTCAATATTATCTTTGAGCAGACAATTCTTTATTCTTTGACTGTTGGAAAACACAAGTTGCTAAAATTGAGCAGATGTCAACTATACTAAATGCCTGATTTTAAACATGTAATCCGAACACCCATTGACCAGCACCTCATCAGAGAGATTCCCAACTCTTTTGACTTTCTCAACCTGACAGTTTAGAAAATGGAAATAATGTATCTAGGGCTCATTTGATATCACAAAACGAGCAAATACTGCTTCATATCTTGTAAATTATTTTTTTGTTTCTTTACTACACTTCTGCACATGGCAATGGGTTCCCCTGAGTTCTCTCTCCTACCCTTCACCTTCGGTCTAGTAGATTTCATCTCCTCTCCTCTCAAAACAGCCCTGCCAAAAAAACTAGTGCTGTCTCACAAATCAGTTGGAATAATGGGAAGAGGAGGAGAAAGGGGTGCAGTAAACGGGATAAAAACCACGTCAGGTACTCCAGTTGTCAAAACAGTTTAAAATCTGTGTTATTTTTAGAAGGTTCTTATTTATGGTAAATAGAAAGGCAGTATCACTTTATTTTCCTGAGCATAAATAACAACCACTAACTCTGCAATTAAATTGTAACTACTGACCATGTAAGTATATGGAAGCCACAGTACCATGTAATCACAGGGTAACTATCTTGTTATTTCTGTCTTTGAAGCTAAAGCATTGTCATAAGATCTAAGAGCTGCATGTTACATGGCAATTTGTTTTTTTTAAATACTTTGTAACTTCAATAACAGATTTGCAATGCATCCACTTATTATTTATACTGTAAAACTAGTAAGCCCCTAATTTGCATGAGAGGAAACATAATACCTCTTTGTTGGACATGTAGTGAGATAATAGGTATTTTTCAATGAAAACATCATATAAGATTGCTCATTAGGACACTGACATATTGAAATAGTTTGAAACGTGATGGATTAATTTTCAACCTCTCTGTTCACCTCAAGGCAAATAAGGAAGTTGCCATGCTGCCAGGAAAGAAGGCCTACACTTTCTTATTTCAGGTGACCAGGTGCACCACAGTACCTTCGTTTTCACTCTGCTCACTGCAGCTTGAAGCATGTCAGGTTAGGAAAACTCTGTACGGATGTTCTTGCAAAAAGGAAAAGTATCTGGGGAGGGCCTCTAAGAGAGAGATGAAATAGCCTTAGAAAAAGTGGAAAGTCCCTTAAAAGAGCTTCTTATTAGTTGCTCTTCTCTGATGTGAAAACATTTATTATGATAATAACTCAGGCGTAAGTAGAGCTACAGGAATCTTCAGGGAGATGACAAAAGTGACTCCACTGAATAAAACTCCACTCTTTTTTTCTCATAGTGATTAGAGCAATCAGGAAAACAAAAATCATAAGCTTCAATCCAGAGGAAAGGGTAAATGGAAAAAGCTAACGAAGCTGGGTTTGACTGATGAATTTTTAAAAAACCCTGATCATCTTATCTTTTATTAAGATATTATAAATGTTTCACCCTGCCCTGGAATCAACTTCAAAAAATTTCAAATACTGTGGCTTACGGGATGCAGGGGAAGCTAAACCAATGAAGCTTGATGATGAATAATTTTAATTGATCCTAGGTTTTGGTTGCACTGGGAATCATTAAAAATAATTCAGTAGAAATTTGGGATTTCAAAACATGGGCTAAATGAAAATAGGCAAGCTATAAATAATCGGATGGGTCTTACAGCACACTCACAAGAACACACTTGGAGAAGTATAAAAAATAAAGCTGCTTAATAAAAATATTTATCAAACACAGATGGAAATGCATAACAAGAAAAAAAATGCAAAGATATCTATAACTGGCCCCTCTGGAAAAATACAAGGTTGTAGCATTTTGGCATTGTTATCTCTTCGAGATTTCATTGTATCCCATTATATTCTGATTCATTATGCAGCAATGAAACACTGCAGCTCAAATTAAGTTATTTTTATTTTTAAGCAGTAGAGCTCTGATGTCTAATTATTCCAGGTTTTTTAAAAACAGCGTTTTTGCTAAGTACAAATTCAATATTTTAAAAATATTATCTTAACAGCCTCCGTGTGTTAGTAACGCCAAGCTCATGTTTCTAATTAGCCAGAAAGCAGGTAGGCAGTCAAACATATTTGTGTAAAAAGGAGGGATAGTAAACTTAACTTCACACCTCATAAAAAGCTTTGTAGTCATCCCAGTGGTGGCTCTCAGCATCCTGTAAAATGCTTGTAGCACAAACTCTGACGCAGTAGTCCGTAACCTGAAACTGCAGAGTGTTGATGAATTCCTGATATCCTTGGACAGGCACCAGGAATATGGGTCTGTTCAGAGGGAATGATCAAAGAGACAGAGATTTAAGGCCTGTGTAGTAGGAGGTAACAATCTCCAGTACTACAAATGGTTTTGATTATTAGATATCAATCATTCATTTCCTCCTAATGCTGAAGTCTGCATCCACATTCACTTTCCAAAAAGAAAAAAGAAAAAAAAAAGATGGTCTTTGTTTTGCAAGTCTTTTGAAAATGTACATCTGCTGTTCCACAAATATGCACTTCAACTTGAGACAAACTGCATTGTCAATACATCATTCAAAAATAAAAGTATTCTTTGTAAGCCTATTATTAGAGATCAGTGCATTATTTAGGCATTAGGTTATCATTATTATAGAGAACACATGCATTTGTCAGAACCAACTTTTATAAAGCTATCACACATCCTAAAAACATACTCTTTTTATTTTAGAAATTGTAATTTTGTAGATGTCAATTATCTCATAAACTGTTATAAAATATTCTACAGAAATAAAGTGATTTCTGGCACATTTGTTTATAAATTCAAGCATGAATAACAACATCTGACTACTTATGAGAATTAAAGAACTATCATAGTGATATTCTACATCAAATCAAATTTATTTTACTTTTATCTTTAGCTATTTGTATTATGCTTTCTCTCACAAGTAAGGAACTGCAAAGGCTGAATACGTAATGCGGAATGGATTCTTGGGCTTACACCAGACTGCCAAGTCCACATGTTCCCTCTGCAAGGGGCCGTGCTGTCTTCTAGAGAGTGAGTTCAAGGATAGCCAGAAAGACCATGTGATAATACCTGCAGTCATTTTTATTGTCTATACAGAAAACATATAATCTTTTTAGACCACTAATACATGAGATTTAGGACTGCCAGATGCTTCCTCCTCAAATATTAAGGAGAGTTTATTACTAAATCAATGTTCTGAAATATGCTTAGTCAATAGAATAGATTGAAAGGCATTTATTTTCTATGTCAGCTGCTAACATCCTGTTGGCTCAGAAAAGAAAGAGAGAAGTACATATTTCACAATTGTGTATACATGGGAAAACAAAAAGTTGATTCTTCCTTTTCACTGTAGTGGATACAATGTGCCTTACAAAATAAAAAGGGTTTATTGGTCACGTCATAAGAACGTGCAGAAAATTGTTGTTCTTGATTAGAATATGGAAAATGTATGGGTCTTTTGAGTGAGCCTTTAGAGAAAATACATATCTTTCTCACTATCTATGTGTCTGATTTAATGTATCCCATGCTCCACCTTTTTGACATTTCCTAGTTAAGACAAGTGAAAATAATTCACCATGTTAATTATTATTTTCTCCTCAAATATCATCATCAAAATTTCACTCCTGTGATATCCAAAGATTACATGTTACTGTAAACATGGCCATCAACTTAATTTACATGACACTCACTTCTTAGCATTTTCTTTCATCAAATTATCATATTGCATAAAATGCTGGAAGACATAAACCGCCGTGGAGAGCAATGTATGCAAGTTTTTCAGGGGTGCTCTGGAAGGAAACTCCTTGCCTCTCTCTTGCAGTCTCGCCAGAACAGCTGTTGCCACTTTACAACAGGCCTCCACAAAGTTTGCTCTAATTTCCTGAAAAGAATCATCTCTGCATGCCAGAGCCAGTGGAAGCATTGTGTCAAGTTTTTCCATGATGTCAGAACAGAACTAGGGAGAAATAAATGTAGCACTGAGTTATTTGTACTCTGACAGCACCATGTAATTTATGTACAGGGGAGCCAAATTCTTAAATAACGAATTTGGCATTAAACATAAATATAATCACACAACTTTATAGTAATCAATTGTAGAAAGTTAAACATTTTGTGTCAAATAAGGAAATACCAAAATGATGCCTCTCTATATATAACCGTCAAACCTTATGCTTACCATGCAGACATTATGAAAAACTCATGAAGTAGCTTTACATGTCAATACTTTTATCTGTAGTTAATAGAAGTCAGAAAATATGTATCCTTGATACTAACAAAATATCATTTTTGAATTTATTTTAATTTTCATAAAATTTTTTCATTAATCATCACATAAAAATAAGGCTATATCAGTTTTACTAAATCTAGAAGTATCAGAAACAATCTCATGCGGCATCTTCTTATTGGCAAGGCACAAACAAGTTTTAGAAGTAATGTGCCCAGCCTTTCACTAGTTATTACGAATCTACTTCTTTTCAGTGGCAAAGGAAGTGTGGTGAATGGGAAGGCAAAATTTGCTTCCACTCTGGATTAGTCCACAGTGTTCCCTGGGGAATGTTCTGGAGAGTCGGGGTGTCAGTAGCAGAACGTGAGGCCATTTTTAAGAACTAAAAAGCATTTCAATAATGGGTTGCTGAACTCATTGTGGACTTAGTACTGAGATACTGTATTTATCTATTTGCACAATGACTTCGTAATTTTACTATGTTCTGTGACTTTCAAAGCACTTGTAAACATGTAAGACTGATGCTAACGAAATGGAATGTTCATTAGGGGCTAATAAAGATTATTAGCCCCTATTAATCTAAGGGGCTATTAAAAGTTGCCCAAACCAATAAAAGACAGTAACTCCTTCAATCTCTTAAATTTCTCTTGAAGTCATTCAAAGATATAACCCAAACAAGCAGCAAGGTGGTAACAGGTTTAAACCCCTTTTCTTAGGAGTGGCCCATGATACCAGAGAAAAAAATTGGCATTGGGTCCAGTACCAAGTGTTTGCCAAGAGCCTCCACCATTTTTCTACAGGTTCCTTTTGCAGCAGCTATAGTTAAAACAACAACAACGATGACAACAAACAAACAAACAAACAAACAAACAAAACCACTTCATTATACCAGTCTACAGTTCTGAAAGGATTTCATTTGATTCTTGCCTTTGCAATTTTCTTTGGCTGGTCCTCCTCAGGAACCACACAGCCATCTTGCCAAACTCGTTGGACATTTACAAGGTTCATAGCATAGGTCACAGCTGAAGACCTTTCATTCTGTTCCTGTTGTAGAACTTTTATGGAAAAATCTTCAATTGCCGTTGTTATACAATATGCCACGGGAAGAGACACTTCTTTAAATGCACTTCTCCAGGCAAAATCTAGTAAACTAGTCTGAAATACAAATTTATATGAAATTATAGTAATCTTAATTCAGCAACAAGTGCTTCTATTGTTCTAGATATAAAATTACTGCTTTCCTTTGGCATGTTGAATATAGATATTCTTTGATAAACTGTAAAAGTCATTCTTACAACCTGAAAAATATTACCCAGTGTATAAAGCAATATACAAAAACATGTGTATTCTTTACACACAGTAATATACTGACATTTCATTTTAATTCATCAGTGGATTTAATAAAAATTTTTTTCAAAATTTAATCTCTTAAATATAGTTCCATAAAACCATCTTTATGAGAGCTGAAAGTTACACTTACTATTTATCACATAAAACAAACTTTAAATTCAATATATTTAATAAAGTCTAAATTAGATTTTTATAGTCTTCTTTATAGTTTATTGTTAACAAGTATTGCAACCTAAGACAGCATTTAGTATTCAGTCTTTTCTTTTTCACTCTCAGAAATCCAGACAAGCCAAAAAATAGCAATAAAAAATAAATTTCTCAGAGAAAATACACCACTGAACCTTTCTACGTTTTTATTTCTTTAGAATTTTATGTTGTTCCTCTACTCACAAACTGGTACATGGCACTACTTTTGTTTCAGAAAATGAAAAACTAAAATGATCTGCATCACTCTGGGTGAGAGGATTGGGGAAGGTTGGGGTGGATGAGGGTACTCTTTATTCTCTTTCAGTCTTTGTCTCATATGGCAGTGTATTTATGAATGTCTACTTCCCCCAAGTCCTCTAATGTTCTTTACAGTACCAAAAGTATTATGACTAGTAGGCTGAACCTATGCTTAGAATTAAGCTCTCTGTTTTAATATAATCTTATTTACAGTAATAATTTCCCTATTCCAACATCAGAAGACCTTAGGTTCAATACCTCTAACTAAATTACTTATTTTTATAGGTCTCAACTTTTTTGTTAGAAATATAAAAGCTGAATTTAATGATTTCTATGGTCTCTTTCAGTCTAAAATTACTGAGATTATTATCATTAGCTTCATTTTCTTGTACACACATATCATTCATCATTAATTTAATGTTTTTTGTATATACTACACAAATAAAGGTGATTCTTCTTCTACAGTGAAAATTTTAAGAGTCCATGATTCTGTAATTAGAAAAAGTGGCTCTCATTCTCATCATGCTTATAATCAAGTTGTGATTGAACTTTCTAAAGTTTATTTCAACCTTTAACATCATGGAGTCTGAAAACACATCTCTCATCTTATTTGCACACAAAATTACTCAATATTTGAACCTCTTCAGCTCATATAATCTCCCTTCTTATAAGTGAAACTTTAGAAGTACCATGGTTATAGTACTGTGCTATAATAGTATTTCCTTAGGACACATTTATGACAGAAATGTAAAAAGAAAACCACCCCCATGAAAATTAATAAAAACAACAATAAAACTCTGGTTTTTGTTCTCCCTACCAGGGCATGTCCATTGAAATTATTCATTCATTCATTCAGTCAGTCAGTCAGTCATTCACCCAGGAAAAGATATTCTGGTGAGAACTCCCAGTAATTGCCACAGCTGCAGTGATAATTTGTGTGTGTGCAATGATGATTACTTTGGTCCATGATCATTTATATGTGATTATAATAACTTGGCCCATCTGAATTCTCTCTTCAAAATTTAGAAAACTAAGCACATTAATAGCTGCTCTTAAAAAAGAAAACTAAAAACCTCTACTATTTAAATTTTCTCCTAGAAGTCTGTTTGCTTTCATAAAATATTATTTGCTTCCTTCTACTCTTCTCATCTGATGTTTGGCAGCAAAAATATTTCAGTTAGAATAGAGAACATTTACTAGTTGATTAAAGAAGAAAAAAGGAAATAATGTGGCTTTCTGTTCTGTACACAGAGTAGGTACCTACTGAATCCCTTTATTCTATTACCTCATGATAATCATTTAATACCTGCTCTGATTTTTGGTTAAAACATAATGTATAACTTTGCATTTTCCTAATTATTATTGTTGCTTTCTAAATTGAAAGTGTTAAAACCCTATGTTCTTGTACATTTTCCAGTGTTTACCTGTCAGTCAAGTTCCATTCAGAAAACAGAAGCCACTCTAAGTATTTCAAGAGGAAGAGAAAATTAATGTAAATTACTAAGGTGATGACATTCTGAGAGCCAAACATGAGTTGTGAAGCAAGGCAGATATTAATGCAGCAGGAAGCCACCACCACTCTTAGGGCTGGAGGAACAAAAGAAAGGGACTATATGGGAGTCCAGTTTCTGGGGCCACCAGTCAAAGCTAAAGGTAAGACTGCCAGGTGGAACTGGAACTGGGGGGAGGACTGTGTGGTGGGCGCATAGCCCATGGAGGAAAAGAAGGAGTCATAGATACTACTAGAGATGTTCCCTAAGACACCAAGAAAGGAAGAAAAACCTGCTTTTCTCCTATATCTATCCTCCAGGTCTTCCACCAATGCCTTTCATTGACCAGACCTTCTCAGTATCGAGAAAGCAAGGAAGCGTGGAACATGTAACTCTCTGTAATATAGAGCAGAGCAGGGGAAGAGTGTAATGGACCTGAGAACACACATGTACATGCTGGACACACTAAATTAAGGCCAGTTCAAACTCTTCCTCCCTCTTTCCTTTCCTTTTTAACCTCTGTTTTCTCCCTTTTCTACAATTATCTACAGTCCAAGTTCTCAAGTGTAGACCCTGATTTAGGATGAGAACAAAAACCTCCTCATTTCCAGCTCCCTCCTCATAATCTGTCCATGGAACAGACTGTGTAAGGGAGCAGTGAATACACTAAACTCAATTTTTGTCAAAGTGTATAAGCCAATTTTCAACCAAGAATTATTTTTTTAGTGTCGAAGGGGAAAACGCCAGACATTTTGATTTATAATGGATTCATAGACATATGATGATGCTATTATATGTGAATAAAGAAATACCACCCTTTTATACTATTTACCTCTTTCCCTGCTAGCAAGTGCTCTGAGGAAATACTGGTTTCATCTGCTCTAGGTTTCTCTCTTATGGCTTCTCGACTGGGTGTGTCCAAAATTCCTATGCAACAGAAAAGAATACAAACGCGCAAACATACATTAAGAAAAACAAACCATACTAGATGTATTTACTAGATTCAGCTTAAAATTATGTAAAAAAGCTCTACCTATACTATATACACACATACATACATACGAAGATACAGAGAATACAGGCAACAAGACATAAGGCAATGTCACCATTACAATGATGACAGTATCAGAATATACTGAGTACTTTTCCATACATTCAGCTTAGTAAAATTTATGAGCTACTTATATTTGTACTTGATGTATATATATATATATATATATATATATATATAAAATCCATAAAATACAGATCATTTTGTTATTAATTTATTTTCATGTTGATAATGTAGAATAAGTTAAGAATACAAAGTAAATATTAATTACCTTGTTCATGTAAAAAGTTAAATTCTAAAGTACAGCATTTAAAAACTGGTGGTTTTTCTTAGTACTTTAATACTTCCTTTCTTGAAACAAGGAAGAACAAAAGTACATGGAGAAACATCAACATATCAGGGAAAATTATACTCTTCATAAGCATGTCAATAATTCATTGGAAAAATACAAACACTGGAACAGATAAGAAATAATATTTACTCTGTAAAATGGAAATATTTTCTCAACTTTTAGTTTTTAGAATTAAGAAATTTTTTCCTATAGGAAAAAAATAAACTACAAAATATAATAAATTAATATGTGAAAAAGAAATTCTTCCACTTTTCCATTAAGGTTTTATTGATTACAGTTTAATTTGATATGAACAAGTTTGCATTTATTTTATTTTTTCTTATAATTGATATATGATGATGAATTACAACTATTATGTAATATTTTAAAATTTTCATGAATCTTAACAATCAGTTTCTCCTTACACCCTGAGTAAACACTTTTCAAAATCTTACTGATTCTTCTCAGTAGGACTTCTGGCCAATATATTCATCTGGAAAATGCATGAGTTTTTTGTTTGTTTTTTTCTAGATATCGTTCTATGTCCTGGCTCAGTGGACTGAGTATAGGCCTTCAAACCAACAGGTCACGGGTTCAATTCCTGGTCAGGGCACATGCATGGGTTACAGGCCAGGTCCCCAGTCGGAGGTGTGCAAGAGTCAACATGTTCATGTGGCCCTCACACATTGACGTTTCTCTCCTTCTCTTTCTCCCTTCTTTCCTGTCTCTCTAAAAATAAATTAAATTAAATCTTTAAATATAGTTCAACAAGTTCAATCATGAATGATTCCTATGTACTGCAGCTCAATGAAACATTCCTTAGAGAGATAAATATTATATTTGGTAGGTGATAACATCTTTTGGAGAAATTTTATCAGAATTTATCTATTCTGAGGAAAAGTTTTCCTTGACTCTAGTGTTTCTTAAGCATTTTGGATTTGTGAACACTTCTGAGAACTGTATTAAAGTGAAAGAACACTCCATCCAAAATGCACAATATGACTCCATGGTAAATACACACATGCACTCACACATGCTATTAAGGATTCCCAGACCCCCTGTAAAGTGCATTCATGAACCTCAGGGGGCTGCAGGTTAGGGATCCTGCTTAATTTCTCAACAGATATCACAACACAGAGAAGGTTTGAGATCAGTGTTATACCAGTTAACCTAAGATGCTTGCTCTACGGCTTGCATTTTACTAAGTCTTTTAAAGAAGATGGTACTATAAATAAGGAACCCTTCTAACAATGAAATAAAATCCAGATTAACCAAAGATTTTTAAATAAAGAAAAAGGCAACTATAAGGCCATTAAAAATATGGGATATTTTTTCAAAAGATCAGTGTAAAGACTTTTCTGAAACACACAAAAGAATTCTGCATGACAAAAATACCATTAGCAGTCAAAATAGATATGACAAATTGACTTAAAATCTGTTAAAATGTCCATATCTTTTAAAATTTTAATAGATTTTAGGTTTTAGAGCATTTTTAGCTTTACAGAAAAATTCAGATGATAGTACAGAATTTCCACATTTTCTCTCTCCTCCACCCTCAGTTTACCTTATTGTTAACATCTTGCTTGGTGTGGTCTACTTGTTAAAACTGATAAAACAATATTGATAGATTACTATCAACTAAAGTCCATAGTTTACATTAGGGTTCATTCTTTGCTTTGTGTAGTACAATGGATTTTTCAAATGAATACATTATGCATCCACTTTTATTGTATCACGGAGAATGATTTCACTGCTTTAAAAATCCACTGTCCTCTACCTATTCACCTCTATTCTCGTTTTTCCCATCCCCTGAAAACCACTGATCTTTTTACTCTCTATATATTTTCTCTTCTGAGAAAGTCATTAATGTCATATAGCTGGAATCACATAGTATGTAGTCTTTTCAGATTGGCTTCTTTTAATTAGGGATGTGCACTTAAAATTCTTTCATGTTTTCTTGTATCTTGATATCTTATTTTTTATCAGTGGATACTATTTCACTGTATTGATGTACCACAGTTCATCAAATTTACCTAGGGAATTATAATTCCCTAGGCAATTATGAATAAACTGGTACAAACTTTCATTTGCAGGTTTTTGTGTGGACATTAATTTTCAACTCATTTGTGTACTTAAGTGGATCATATAAGACACTGTTTAGCTTTGTAAGATACAGCCAAGTTGTCTTCCAAAGAGGTTGTACTGTTTTACATTCCTATCAGCAATGAATGAAAGTTCCTGTTGCTTCACATCCTTGCCAGAACTGGTGCTGTTGGTGTTTCAAATGTTAGTGCTATCTCCTTGCTTTAATTTGCATTTCCCTGATGACATATGATGTTGAGCGTCCTTTCATATGCTTATTTGCCATCTGTATATCTTCTTTGCTGAGGTGTCTGTTCAAATCTTTTGCTCATTTTTAATTGAGCTTTTTGTTTTCTTGTTGAATTTTAACAGTTTTTTTGTATATTTTGGATGCAAGTCTTTTATCTGATGTGTGTTTTGCAAATATTTTTTCTGTCTATGGCTAATCTTTTCATCTTCTCAATGACCATACCTTTTTACTTGGCAATTTCACTTTAGAAATTAACCATTTTGAAATACATGTGCACATATTAAGACACAGTTCAAGAAAATTTGTCACATCATTGTTTAGGAAGAAAGAATCCTAAGTATCTATCAAAGAGTACCTCGTTAAGTGCACCAATGGAAATCTTTTCAGCTGTTAGAAAGAATGAGGTGTTTCTGCACAATGAAAAACTCTGCATAGTATGCCAAAATTTTGTGTTATTTTAACATAGGAATATTTATGGAAGTAGTTGCCTCTGTAAAGCAAAACTAGAGAATTGGAATAGAAAAACACATAATTGTTACCATACTCTTTTGTTCTATTTAAATGTTTTACTATATGTGGAGCTACTATTCAAAAACCATTTCTTTCTTTTCATTTTAAAGATTTTATTTATTTAGTTTTAAAGAGATAGGAAAGAGAGGGAGAAAGAGGGAATGAAATATCAATGTATGGTTGCCTCTAGCACACCCCATATGGGGATACGGCCTGCAACCCAGGCATGTGCCCTGACTGGGAATCAAACCGGCAATGCTTTGGTTCTCAGGCCTGTGCTCAATCCACTAAGCTACACCACCCAGGGCCTCAAAAAATATTTCTTAAAGAAGAAAAAATAGTAGATATCAAGTTAATGACATGAAGGAACAACACCTGGATTCTTAATGTCACTTTACTTTTCTATAGACAGCTCACAAAACCAGCTAATTTAAGAGGTATTTACTCTGGAAAAATAACACTAGTTTGAAGTATAAGCTTGCAGATCTATTTCCAGAAATAACTATCTACCATTATATAGTTATAATTTAAGATTTATGAAAAAAGTTAATTATCTTATATTTACCATTGCACTCCCAAATACAATATGCTTATTCTCTCAAAGTAACATGCTGTGATATTTATATAACCCATCTGCCTATTTTCAAGATTAGTAAATAAAAAGATAAGCTTCCCAAGCCTTTCCTTGCTGGTGAGCAATCCTATAGTAAGATTGAAAATAAATTATCAAATAATTCTGATAACCTTTATAATACAGTCTCCCCACCAAAAAACTTTTAGAAGATTTTTTTAAAAACTTTAATTCTACTTAGAGAAGCAAAAGGGATCATTTTAAGGCAGGATTAGTACCACTGAATCTAAACTAATAAGATATCTGATATTTGAGGTCTTAACAAATTGTGGCATTTTATATTTGTTTGGAATTCAAAATGTTCAATTTCAAAATTCTATATTGTCAAACTTTATAACCTTTGTGAACATTCAACAAATTATTTCACCTATTTAAAAATATATTGAAAATCTATACACCTACAAGCATTGTCTAGAGAAGGTATCCCATTTTGGGCTCAAGGCTCTAAAACATAGGTTATTTGCATGTAATCAACACTGGTTTCTTTAAAAATATGCCCAGATCAAGGACCACAGTAGAGTGCAGACAGTCACAGGAATGCTAGCTGCCAAACAGCCTCCCCCTACAGAGTTTGCTGTGGTTCATTTTACATGTCTGGTTAGTCCCACACTGTCACTTTCTTTCATAGAGAGTAGAGGTTGGCAGTACTTCCCTGTGACATCCACTTTCACACCCAAATTGGTCTTCATAGGCTCCCGTTGTGCACACTACAAAGCAACTTGCCTTGTTGGTAGCTCTAAGTGGGAACTACAAGTCTTTCTTTTCTTCACTGTTCTTTTCTGGCTCACAAGCAACCTCCCACCAGAAGCTGAATCTGTAGAAGAGACTACATCCAAGAGATAATACTATGAAAAAGTATGAAGAGAAACCCAGGTGGCCACCTTGCAAATTTCCAATGTGGAAGCCTTCGACCTCTCTGCCCAAGAAACAGCTAAAGTCCTAGTGTAATGAGCTTTACAAACCCTAGGAGCCTCTTTACCTTAACTACATACGCCTCCCTAATACAATCCCTTAACCATCTAGCTAAGGAACTCTTAGAAGCCATTTGACCCCTCTTAAGACCCCCTAAGAGTACAAACAATCTTTCAGAAGATCTGAAATCTTTGATTCTTCTGAGACAAACCCTAAGTGATCTTCTTACATCCAATTGAAGCAGCCATTGCTCTTTGTCATTGCTGGGGCTAAAGAAAAATGAGGGCCAAGAAACCTCCTGGTTTAGATAAATCTCAGGTGCCACCTTTGGAAAATTTGAGGAACTGCCCGAAGAACAACTTTATTCTGAAGGAGCACTAGAAGTGCCCCATAAATCAAACCTGAAGCTACTCCATAAGATATAATCACCCAAAAGAAATACAGTAGGGCACCATAACAGTCAAATAACATTCTGAACAGTGTTAACATGATCACTTTCTGAACAGTGATAACATTATCACTTTCTGAAATGACCAAAATAGAAAACCACCATATTATGACCCCCTCAAAAGCAAATAAACATAATGATTAAATACCATTTCTTTCTCAAAAACTATTTGTGTCTCTATAGCATCTCTTGCATCATATGAAATTACTAAGAACAGTGCCAATTTAACTAACTTGAAGATACAGTAGGAAACTTTAAAGTAAAAAATAAATTATTTGGTTAAGCATCTTTACATTTTCTCTATGTGATATTAACCACCTGGATATTTTTAAAACATCTGGATAATGAAAAAAAAAAACCCTCACTTTTCATCACATTGTTTTGGTTACACAGACATAGTGGTCAACGCTTTCCAAGATCTTTATTAGCAAAATATGCTCCAATCAAAATAAATACAGAGGAAACCAAATGACTTGATCTTTTTTCCCCCATTCTGTCCCACACAAGATTTTTTAAGCAAAAGATTAACTATAAGGATAACTTAAGATACATTTGGTTTCTTTAATCATCCATTTCAAGGGGGTATTTTCCTCTAGATTAAAGAAACAAAGATTTTGATAAGAATTGATTGGCTTCACTTACATGGAATAAAAAATTTAAGATTTTTCTTGACAACTTCCTTCAAGATCTTTCTTTGCAGGGAGCTATAAAGTTATGACAGATTAAATCAATCCGGGCTTTGTACAAAAAATATAAGTTTTAACAATAAAGAAGATATGTATCACAAGAGGATGTTCTAGTACTTAGACATTTCCAATACCTTCAAAATTCCTTTTATATTATGTTGATAATCCACAAACATGTTTCTATAGTACCCTACTATTAATTTGATATTGAAGTTGCTTTTATCTGCCATGCTGCTTATTTGATGATATGATGAATAAGACAGTATATTGTGGCACAATTAAATATTTGCTGTGTTAATTTTATTCAATCAGGGCAACTATTGTTCTGGAATATACAGCACTGGCCAAATCTCAATGTTACTTAATTTATTTTAATAAAGTTATTTCCAGTTTATCTTCTCTTTTTTTCTGAAATCACCATGTAAAACCTTTGCTTCAATCCTTGGCTATCTCAGTTTTATATTTTTACAATACCTCTCTAACACAATTATAATTATGAATTTGCATTGCTTTTAAGAGGAATAAAGTTCTCAGAATTGACCTCATTTCTTTAGGGCCTGGCCTAGGACTGATACAAGATGAGTCCAAATGGGTGAGGGTCTAGACTTATTGGAATTCCTTTAGTTTCTTCATCCACACCTCAGAAAAGATCGTCAAATCTTAGCTAGGTGTGATGGATGAGTACCTAGCCAGTGCCAACTGCTCCAGGCAGCAACATGTCAATCAGAAAATAGGATGGCATATTTCTTTACTCAGATCTCTGTTGACCCAGTGAATTCCATCTAGAAGACCCTCTATAGCCCACATTATCTCCTAATTAAATCTGCTTTTCATTGTCTTTTAACTTTCATATTTCATGTCTTATATTTTACTATTCTCCCATTGTTTTATTGTGTTTCTGAAATCTATAATCCACCTTCATTTTTATTCAAATTATCTCTAAATGTGGAAAAGTGATCTACAGTATTTACTTTATAATTTAATACTATGTAAACTTAACCTGAAACATAGAAGGCCAGTAAGGTATGCTTAGAATAAAACAAACAAATTCCAACCCTCTAACTTTTTTATTTACCCAGGAAAAGTACATAAAAATACAAAAGTAAATATATTAAACTAAATATAATTCCTTTCTAAGATACTAGCTTTTGAAATTTGCAGATTCATTTGCTTGCATAAATTTGTTTTACAAATGCAACCACTATTTTTCCTCCTAAAAATGATATATGGTCATGTGAAAGATAATTTTGTAACATTCATTCTGATATAAATGAAAATCTACATAAGTAAAAATATGAACATGGAGCACATATCTTAACTATTATGGCTTTGAATTCTACCTTTAATTTTAGAAACATTATCCCAAAACACATGGAACAGCTTTCTTCAAAAGGATTTTGTGAGGACTAAAATTAAAGTAACTATTACTATTTACTATTACTATTGGTAATTACTGTATGTAATTACCATATGTACTATAATGTACTATATGTAATTACCAATAGTAATTGCATTCTAATTACTATTGGAACAACACACTTACAGTTTATGATATGCTGCACATTCTTTTAAATAATTTACATACAGTGCATCATTCAATTCCCATGGCCCTACATAATATATTGGAATCTAAAGCATCTAACTGCAAAAGAAAACAAAGAGAAAATGAATTTAGATCTATACCATCATTGTGAAGTTGAGAAAACTGAGGTCTAAGGAAACTAAATATTTTGCTCAAGGTCATCCACCCAGTTACTAGTAGCAGAAGAGGAGCTACTAGATCATCAGGTCTGCTTAATTTTTTTCATAGGCCAGGCTGCATTTCTTTGAAATAAAAAAAATGATCTGATTTTTGTTAAAGACAGTTATTTGGAATTGACTTATGACCCTTTGCCAAGTAGAATTATGGAATTTGCTATGCATAAAGGAAAAAATGTAATTCTATGTTAATAGAATTTTCTTTACTTAATGTTTCTCTCGGACTTTACATTTATTTAAAGAATTATATAATATATATTTTTTCAAGTAATGGCATAGATTCAGTGGCAGGAAGTAAAAGTAGAGGAATGACAGATTTAAACAAATTTAAACAAAAGGGCATGTTACCTGATTTATTCCTGAGTATCTTGAGTGACAAAAACATTTCTTCAAACAATTCTTGAACATTTTTTTCCAGCTTCAAAAAGGATTTTATGAGCTGTGATAAGAATTCAAGTTCATTTAAGGAGAGGAGAAAGTTTCTTTCTTTCTGTGGGCATTCAGGAGTAACTATGAAAAGAAAAGATCAATATACATTGTATTTGTTTGTTCAGTAAATACTATAATGATCTATGTGATTCCATAAACCATCAAAACTAACAAGATCCTCAATAAATAACCCAAGTTTGTTCTTGAAGAAATACGAGTATACATAAAATTTCCTAGGAGAGTCTTTTCCTCTGAGATGCTGGAGATCAGTATTCTCTTTAATGCAAATATGACAAATAGTTATATTTATTCTCAGAGCTATAAACAGAAAGGTGATTTGTTGTCATGAAATTATATACAATTCTATTTTTTAAAAAATCTGGCACAACTTTAATCTAGTCACAAGGAAATATAAGAGAAATCCAAATTGATGTACGTTTTACAAAATAGCTGATCTATATTCTCCAAAAGTATTGTGTCCAGAAACATGAAGACTAGATTTTGGCTGGACAAATGTTCTATTCAAAAGAAGTCTAAAGAAACATGACAACTGAAATTAATATGCAATCAGTATTTCATTTTATTATACAGGACTCTATTGGGGTAATTTGATGAAATCTGAGTACAGTCTATAATTGAATGCTATTACTGCATGAGTTAATTTTCTGATTTAGATAACTATACTGTGGTTATGAAAGAGAATGCCTTATGTTTAAGAAATACATACTGAAGTATATTAAGGTAAATGCCTGTAAGTTGTTCTCAATTTAAAG
The DNA here is from genome assembly GCF_004126475.2 of Phyllostomus discolor. Classification (NCBI taxonomy): domain Eukaryota; kingdom Metazoa; phylum Chordata; class Mammalia; order Chiroptera; family Phyllostomidae; genus Phyllostomus; species Phyllostomus discolor. The sequence goes on from NC_040905.2 coordinate 61,112,995, forward strand.
GAAAAAAATAGTTTAAAGAGAAAGAATGAAAATGTGGAAATGTGGTAAAATATTAACATTTGAGGGATCTGAATATTTTTGTAACTCTGAAATTAAAACAATTTTTTTAAAGACTACATAAAGGATAAAGGTCTTCAAGACCTTAGAAGTGTTGCTACTATATCACTAAAAACAAGCAAATTAACTTAGTTGTTGAATCTAGACTATATAATTCGTGAAACCATGTTTTAAAATATAACCTGTATAAATAATTGTGATATCTATTGCTTTCATAAGAACAAAACAATTTAAGATAAAGAAGGTTGATTATTTTCCTTTTATAATTATGCTACTTATCAAGTCACACCACTATTTTAATATGATAGAAAAATATCTTCCACACTATGGAGAATGACTGATATCACCAAATGTCACCTTTGACCAAGCTTTCAAAGATGTAAAAAATTCTTTCTTTATTATTGCCACTTGTTAAAACACACATTTAAGAAGTGTTTTGAGGCTTAGTTACAGATCAAAAAATTTGTATAATCTTATAAAATGAGCATAAAGTTCCTTTGGAGAGGAAAAAATTAAAGAGTGCTACCTAGAAATGATGTAAGATCTGGTGATTCCATGGAAAAGTAGGTTACTTTCATCACATGGACTTAGAGGGAAGGTTCCAGTAATGTGGCAATTTTATGGGTAATTCATGCATGACCTTTAAAATATTTGCAACAAACTTGTAATCATTTGACATAGTTTTCACCAAGGACCAAAACTGTCATGGTATCTTTGCAGATAATATGAGAGAAACCTGTCAAAAACTATTTCATCTGTAAATTGATGTTCGTCCTACATAGGAAGTCTGTCTCTAAGCAGCCCTGCTCATGTCCACCATTCCTTCGCAGGCAAGCCAGAGAACACAAACTCAGGCAGCCAGTACACACACCTGTGGTTGTGCCACCAGAATCATGAGAAAAGAGAATAAGTATATCATGACTCATTTAGCCGTTGCTCGATTCTTACTTGGCCTGTTTAATTTCTTTTAGGCTTTGCTCATATATAAAAGGGCTTGTTTAGCCTTTTAAATCTTAAAGATGTTGCTTTTAGGACTGAATGTTTAGAACTGGAAATTTTCAAAGACTAAGAATCTGTCCTAATACTTTGATAGTTTGACTGAAAATTAAACATACTTGAGAAGGTTTTAGAGACATTGAAATTAAGAACAATCTGACAGTAACCAGAGAGGAGACGGAAGGGGATAATGGGGGGAAGGGAGGAAAGGTTTTTCAGGAACAACTGTAAAGGAAACATGGACAAAACCAAGAGGGGCTGGAAGCAGGGGAGGGTGGTGGGGATGGCTGGGGCAGTTGGGGGAGTGGTTGGGGGTAAATGCAGACAACTCTAATTAAACAATGAAATAATTTTAAAAAAGGTTTTGTGTCAATCAATTCTAAATTAGAAGTATTATACATGTTTATAAATTAAGCAAAAAAGTTCCCCCTCTCCTTTGAAAAAAAAATCTTTGAGTCAAAAATGCTCTGCTCTGACAGTGCTACTTGTTTAAAATTTATATAGAGTCTGAAGATTCTACTTGAAGAGGTCTTAACTACATGACCTGGATTTAGAAGGATCTTGTATTTCATAAATTTAACAACACTGAAAGATAAATTCATTTCAATTCAATGCATCTTTTTAACTTAATGAAAGAGAACCAAATAATACATATGACCTAAATCTCATTATTTTTGTCCCAAAGAAACAGTGGTGGTGGTAGAGGTCCATTAATTAGTAGTCATTATTTCCGATTACTTTTAGCTCAGTGTTCTCCCAAGAGGTACTGTAAGGGTTCTTAATTTATGGGGAAAATACTTCTGTGATAAACTCATTTTGTGAGGGTTCAATTAAAGCCAAATTAAACTCAAAGGATGAAATAGCGTTTCACAAATTTATCTGTCTTATTTTCCCCATAGTATCTCATAGGACTAGTGTTCTAATCATCACATCTTAGCTCATGATTTCTAATTACTTAAACATTTCTATTTCTCTGTTACCTAATTTCTAATTACCTAAACATTTCTATTTCTCTAGGACTCTTCACTGTTAACAAATGGGGAAAGTTTCCTCAGTAGAAATCACCTTCACTAAATTAATCTCTCTTTCAAGATACTGTTTGCTGCTCTCCTCCAAGTCACCTTTCCAGAAAACAGTATCTGGATATAATCAATTGGGAATTTTCCTTCCCCCTCTAAGCCAATCTCGTCTTTATCTGTTTGTTGTTTTTTGTTTATTTATTTTTGCTTTTATCACTGTCAAACTATTTTGTTCAAGAAATTATGGACATACATGTTTACACACAGGCAACTATGATTAGCTGGCCACCAATCATTGCTATAAAATATCTAAAATAATGATTATTACTTTATATAGGATAAGCTCTATGATTCTTAGGAAGTACAAATTTCTCCTAAGTCCTACATAAAAAAAATTAAATTTGTGTTTTAAAGTAAGACTTTAATTTACCATCAACTAACAATGAATAAGTCCATGTAAATAATAACTAGATAAGGGGATTTTTCCCTCTATATAATTTTATTAATTTTTTTCTAAAATATAAAATTCTCTGCTTTCCAATTATTTAAAGTATTTAAACACAACTTAAATTTTTCTTCATGACAGGGTTATGATGAAAATTACTTATTTCTGTGCTGTACTCAGGGTCTGTCCTGTTACAGGACACTTCTCAAAATGATTATCATTTGAAAAGCATTTATGGTCAAATAGGTTTGAAAAGTACTACATACTAAATAACCCTAAAAGTGATTTCCAATTCAAATTAGCATATTAAAGTCTATTTACCTCTACAGTAATGTAAAATTTTAAAAAGCAATGTTTCTCAAACTTTTTGACCAAAGAATACATTTACTAACACATCTACTAACATCAAGGATTTTCTCAGAAAAATTAAGAGGATCCTCCTTCTGAGTATACTTTAAAAATTTTTTCACCATGAAGAAAATATGCATAGATAATCATAGAAGTATTGTTGTAAAGTAAAAAAATAAAATAAAATAAAGCCTAGAAATGTGGGGACAGAGTGAAAGATATTAAAGAATATAGGCTATATTACACAGAAAATAAAAGCTCTTTAAAAAAATGATATAAACTACAGACTATACACTTAGAGGTTTTTCTCACCTAGTGATGAAGAGTTAAAATATTAATTCCATTCTCACATAGCAAAATCAAGGTCACTGAAAATAAATCTAGAAGGACATTAGGACTCCTCACATTTGATCCACAACAAAGCAGCATTTGGAATAATTATCAAAGTCCAGCTAAATCAGACAAACCATAAAAATAAAGGTAGTGGCTAAAAGCACACATATTATTTTTCAAAACCATTAGCAACAGAATTCTTGTCAATAATAGCATTAAGATACAGGAGAAAATGAGAAGCTAGGAAATCAGATAATCCGAGGCTGGTGGATCAGTATAATAGGATAAAAGGCACACATTTTTGTTTTCCTAAGAAAAACGAACACTAGCCACCCTATGATTGAATGCAAAAGGATATATTTCAGTGAGGAAGTATTCTTGGTGCCACCAGACAAGTGATGTGAAAAAGAGGTGACACACAAAAGGTACTGAAAGTCTCATTATTCCAGATGAAATTCATGACATAATCCAAATAGAATATATTTGTTCCAGTAAAGAAAACTTTTAATCATTATTACAATAAGAGGCCAAGAGGGACCACATAGGAACAAGTAATAAGCAGCACTTCTGCCAGTACCCGGGCCACTTCCCGAATCGGGTGGGACTTGGGAGCGCACTGCCGACGTTGCTGTGGCCTGAAGGAGCCCCGTGCTCCTTGAGCACCTGCTTCCACCGAGCGGGAGAGCAGGGGAAGAAGCAGAATACAAACACCATACCCCTGAGTCTATGAAGATCCTTCTTTGTCATGTGCGCCTAATTAGTAGCTGGAAAATCATGAAGGACCTGCAGGCATTGTTTTTTTTGTCACAAACACCAGGAAGAAATTGAAGCTCTTTTCCCCCGCTTTCTCCAGCATTATTTTTGTAACTTATTTTTCAAATTTGTATGACTAGGAAAGCATCTAAGGTCAAACTAAGACAATATATATTTGCATCTTAGTTTTCAAAACTGAATTTATTGTTTCTTCTCTCTTTTGAGGAAGCTTCATAAGTAGTGCCCAAAACAGCCAGGGTAAAACTTTAAAATAAACCAAGTAAATAAATGAGTGAGTGAATAAATGATTCAAAGGACGAAGAGATCATCTTTGAAGTTGAGAGAAAATGCAACCTGGCACAAGCTGAAGATGTGCAAATTTAGATATACCACAGATAAGTGTCAGAAGCCCTCTTCTATGTGGTCAGAGATTGAAGAAGGAACTACCGGGAAACTGAACCTCATCAAAGTTAAAGAATCTGAATTTGAAGTCGGAAAACATTTAACTCTTTGAAGATGGAAGTTGGACTCCTCTGACTCTCTCTGGCTTTCTCCCACTCCTATTTTTTCCCCACGTTTTATTATGTGGCATACTGCTCTTTGTGGAACCACCACCTGATGCACAAGAGGGAGTAGAGTAGTTAACACATAGAATTATGAGCCAGCTGGCCTGGGTTAAAATCCTGACACTGTTCTCTACTAGCTGTGTGACTCTGAACATCTACTTAGTTTCTCTATGCCTCAATAGTGCATGATGCTCACCTGAGTTCACATACAACAGTAGTAACAGAGAGGTAGTAAGTGCTGTATAAATGTTAGGTATTCACACTGCACTTGGATGTCACCTCTGTGGAGCCTGCCCTCAGATCTCAGGCCAGTTTAGTTTCCTATTCTCTGTGCTCCTTCTATTTTAAACCACACATAACTTCATTTTAGCTCTTACTACATCACATTCTAATTGTTAGTTTGGGAGGTCTCCAGATACTTTAATCTCCTGGAAGGCAAAGATCTTTTTCCCCATTATGACATTCCCACTGTGCATCATAGTGTCTACATGAATGAATAATCTCAAAATGTTACATATTGCTGAGTGTTAGAGACAAGACTGACTGCTTTTAACCCACTTTGTTTGGCTTTCTTCCTGTCATTAACATGCTTCTTCAGGAAAATACTAATGATTTTAATGAGGTTAACATCAATTACTGTGTGTCAACTTGAACAGGAAATATTTTGGGAGGAAAGAACCACAAACATCACATTGGAGACTCTTTCACATGAACTACTTTAAGTGTTACTGTTCTGTTATAGACTCCATATCTAAGCTGAAACATGTGTAAAGTTGAACGGTGGCCACACTCCAAGACCTTCCACCACTTCTTGGTTGTGCCAACCCTTCAAGGCACTGGGTTTGTTTTTGTGTGCTCATCACCTGTTTTTAAGAATTTAATACAGTCTATGCATCTATGTTCATAAAAACAATTCTAGGAGGCTAGAATTATTGGCACATAATTCTAGGAGGTTACCAATCCTTTGAGTCCTGAGAGTTCTATTGATCGCCTGCTGAAGGCCCTCTGCCCTCGGTCTGCCTGACTGTATCAGAAGTAGGCCCCACAGCACTCCCACCCACCAAGGAAACCTACAGCTGCTAGACATTTCTACTTCCCTTTGTGGAAGAGGGATGGGTCCTGTCCAGCTTGTCTTCTATAATCTCCTTATTACTCTCCCCCTATGATAAAATAAAAAGGTCTCAAAACTTTTAAACAGATAACTAACTCTCTTGCCAACTATGACATAGTCCCTGCCTAAAGTAAGGGGATATAATGAGGAATAACTAATGTTCCACCCTTTCAGAAACTTAGACAAACACCCAATTAGTACCAAGTGGCCACTGTTTTGATAGTGGTATATGACAACCAGAACATTCTATTAGAAAAGAATGAATTGCTGGTATTTGTTACATCTGCATCTTCTGTAACTCCTTTCTCTGCTTGTTCTAGGCCAAGACAAGATCAACAATAGTGATCTAAAGACAGGTAGACATATGGGCAGAGAGAACCACCATGTTTGGAACAAATTCTGACAACCCACCAAAAGCCCCTACGAGACAGGGAGGTTTGCCAATCCCTTTGGAGGGGCCCAAACAGCAAATATATCCTTGTTTCACCATCAAAGAGAAGCCTAACTGGCTGAAAAGAGTAGTGGCAGAGTCACCTTGAAGCTATTCTTCTGGGTCAATGAGAAAACTGAAAAGAAACAGCTTCTATTATTACCCTTTTATAGTTCCCAGAACAACACTGGCTCAACTGGATGTTACCTACACATATTGTTAAATGATAACAAAATTCTCCCACGCTCCATTCCATCTTCTCTGGCAAAAGCTGTCAGTATTACATGAACAAGGAATCAGACTTCTTGCTCATTTGCCAAGGGTATAATACTCAGGGTCCTTCTCCTATTTTCTACCTTTCTTATTTTGTTTTGTTTGACTGAGAACATGAGAGAGATATTTGACTCCTGATGTGGTCACTGTTAGTTGAAGATGATAATCAAAGAATAGTTTACCTTTGAATTCAGCCAAAATTGAGAATTGTACACAGGACTAATTTCTGAATATTTTTCTCTACTGACTTTTGTTTTATACTGATTTAATTCCCAGTTATAAATACTTAGATATGCTGACCCTTTCAGGGAATGTCTTAATAAAAAAGATATGTACAGTGTAATAAAATGGGTTTTAAATTCTAAGTAATGTATGCTAATGGCACATTATTAACAAAATATCTCCCTAATATTCATTTCTTGGTCTCAATTTTGCTAGAGTGCAGTTAATTATATCTTTTATCATATGTGTTATTTCTAATATCATGACTAAAAATTAACCTATAAATAAAAAAATAAAAATTAACCAATAGAAAAAACTTAAACTGACACTCATTTTTACTGAAGTCTAAAGCTGTATCTGAGTATTAATAATTTATTCTTAAAGAAAGAAATATGTTATGACAGAGAGAGGTTACATTATCAGCTCTTAATATAACTTGTTAAAATTAATTTAAAAAATTTAGTACTGGAATAAAAAACGCTATCATCAAAAAGATGGATTTAAGTTGACACCTGCTGAGTGTGCTTCCTGATATATTTTCTAATTGAATCATAAACCTTTCAAAGGAAATTGAACATTTTCCCTTTTTTATACTAAAAAATAAAGAATAAGATATTCTTTATACTTTTTTAACAGGTAGGCAAATTGTAATACCTATCAATGTATATCAAAATTAATAATGAAAAGTGATAGCCATGGTGATAATAGAAATCTTTTGTACCCGCCCAGAAAGTTGTACTCATGAACTCATTATTCTAACAGAGAGTAGAAAGCCATTTCTCAGGTTTGATGGCACTTCACAGGGTAAATTTCATAATTAATTTTACCTCTTTAGCTGCCTTTCTCACCTAAGAAATAGTTATTTAGTCATAAAAGTCGTATTTCCAGAAATCTTCAAATATGACATCAGAGCACGTTGGTGGCAGATACTACATTTTACACCGTCCTGCCTCCAAAGGCCTATGAGCCACAAATAGCATGTTTAAGTGAGTTTCATTTACTGATTCAACCAAGATTTGCCTTGTACCTACAATGCACCAGGCACCATGCGACATACACATGTTTTCAGCTCAGGGTGAGATCTGAAAACAGAGTAGGGCAACCAACAAAGGCCACAGCTCACCCCCTTCAGCATCAGCTCCCTGTGGCCATCCCTGTCTCTGCAGAGTATAGTCATCCCTCTTTAACTATTTCAGTTCAGGCAAGAACAACATATTAGGTTCAATAAACAAGAAACATTCATAGCTAGGAAAGTCTTTGGATAAAAACTGTAATTGAAGAAAATAGCAGGAGTTGATTGTGATTATGTTTTGATACAAATGGTTGATATTGGGCTCTATGTTTCAAGGACACATTTTTTTTAATTACAAAAAGTAAATAGAAACTACATGAAAATTCAAGAAACCTGGGCACGTACTCTAACCGGGAATCGAACAAGCAACCTTTCTGTTACACAATGACATTCCAACCAACTGAGCCATACTGGCCAGGGCCTGATTTTTACATTACAATAAAAACATAAAACTTTGATAAACACCAATACTTTAAAATTTAGTTGTATTGCATGTTGGGTCCAGTGTTGTTGGTGGCTGGGTTGTGGCAAAAAAGGAAGTGAGACAAGAATAGATAGAAAGGGAGAAAAAGAGAAAGTCAGTGAAGCTGGCACTCATGGCTTGTGGGACCTGTCTAGTCCATGGCCTGTCTTGGTGTGGTCTGTGAGCGAAGCTGGCTTTTCTCTTTGTAAATGGAATGGGAAAAAATCAAAATAATAAGGATATTTCATGATGTGAAAACTATATGAAATTTAAGTTTCAGGGTCCACAAATAAAGTTTCATTGGAACATAGCCACCTTGCTTTGTTTCCATGCTGTCTATGACTATTTTGTAATATAACAGCAGAGTTGAGTAGTAAAGGGGGAGACTATAGCATTTCTCCGCCTGCAAAGCTTAAAATATCAACTATATATCTTTTCAGAGAAAAGGCTAGCTCTGCCTTTAGAAGAACAGGGAGAAGACCAAAGAAAGTCACAGACTAACTGACACATGAAGGGAGAAACCATGGTTAAAAGCAGAAGAGGGAGGATGAAAGAGGAAATGGAAATAAGAACAATTATAGCTACAATTTACTAAGTACACACTATATGGTAAAAACTATGTACGGTATTTCTAATCTTCAGTGAAACCATAATGAGGCAACTGAGGTTCAGAGAAAGTAAGTTACTCATCAGTGAAGGACAAAGTAAACTTAGTCTTTCAGAAAAACAGCAATGACACCAGATTTTAAGTGAAGAACAAAGTTTGGGGATCAGGAGAAAATTTCTACTAACAGTTTGAATCTGTGTGATCCATATTGAACTAATACGGACACTTTAGGTAGAATTAGGGATTATCTTTTATTTTTCTCTGTCTTTCAAACTCAATGATAATAACAGAAAATACATATTGCTTACAATGTGTCAGAAGCTGTTATAAATACTTTTCATGTATTTACGCTAATCCTCTAAACCCTGCGAGGAAAGCACTTATATTCATATTTAGCTCTAAGGCATGAAGAGATTAAATAAATTACTCAGGGCCAGAAAACTCAGAGGTAGCTTTTTAAATACACTATACTGGTATTAAACTGTAGCAGGTATCAGAATTACCTGGAGAGCGGTTAACATACAGATTGCAAGACAACGCCCTAAGTTTCTAATTCAGAGTCTGGGGTACAGCCTGAGGAGAATATAGATTTGTAACATGTTCTAGGTGATGCTGTGGCTGCTGATTTGGAAATCACATTCTGAGAACTATTTCTCTACAAGGTCTGTCCGGAAAAAATCCAGCCACTATTTCTATAAGGTGAACAGTTTGCAAGACATTGATGTAATCTGGCAGCCAAGGAGAGTGGTCTAGAATGAGCATGTGTGAACAATGATGATTTCACTGTACCGGTTAGTGAGGGCTATAGACACCGTTGAGTGAGCATGTGTACTGTGTGGTCATTGCATTCAAAATAACTGAGCAAGTAGAGCAACAAGTCTGCATCAAATTTTGCATGAAGCTTGAATATTCCTCTGCAAAAACTATTTGAATGATTCAGAAGCCTGTAGCTATGGGCAACTGGTGATTGGCAGCTTCATCCCAACAACATGCTCTCTCATGAATCACATCTTGTACAGGGTCCTTTTTGTGAAACATCAAAACACCCAGGTGACTCAGCCCCACTATAGCCCAAATCTCATGCCCTGTGACTTCTGGCTTTCCCCAAGACTAAAATCACCTTTGAAAGGGAAGAGGTTTCAGACTGTCACTGAGATTCAGAAAATGTGACGGGGTAGCTGATGGCAATTGGGAAAGCTGTGTGAGGTCCCAAGGTGCCTACTTTGAAGGGGACAGAGGCATCATTGTCCCATGAACAATGTTTCTTGTATCTTCTTCAATAAATGTCTCTATTTTTCATATTACATGACTGGATACCTTCTGAACAGACCTTGTATTGCCTATTATTTCTATGTACTCCCACCTAGCTATCCTGTTCTCAATTTTTTAATTGATTGATTTTAGAGAGGGAGAGAGAGAGATTTGTTACTCCACTTATTTATGCTTTCATTGCTTGATTCTTGCATTCATCTTGACTGGGAATCAAACCTGCCACCTTGATTTTGGGATGATGCTCCAACCGAGCTACCCAGCCATAGCCTTGTTCTCAATTTTTAAGGCTTTTCTTCAATATAAACTCTTATCAAAATTTACTTGGATTCTTGGGGAAAACTGGTCTTCTAGGGGGTTTCTTTCCATCATTTTCCCAGTTCAGGTGATCTTACACATCACTGGACAAGTTCTATTCCTGAAACACTTCTCTCAAGTTACTTTTCTGCTCAAAAACTTTAACTATCATGTGTAATTTCAATATCAAAGACTAGTTTTCAAGACTCTTTGTAATCTGCCCTTATGCTACATATGATATTATTCACAGTTGACCATTTATTTGATATCTTAGTTTTTGTCTGCACAGCACTCCTATCCTTCTATTGTAGTAACGAGCTGATCCCTTGGCCAATCAGAGGCCTCCCTTGAGACTTTTTAAACAGAGGTTAACAGGTTAGCTGTTAGGATGTGAGCAGGAGGCTACCATGGGTATATACTCTACTGAGTGGAGAAACTGGCCTAAAAATGAAGTCATCGCATGAGGGAGAAATCAAAACAACAGATGGTGAAATACAGCTTGAAAGCTAAGTACAAGTTGCTCAGGTCTCCAGATATCGTCTGGTTTCTGTTCTTCCAGATGTTTAATTGTTTAGCTCCACATTCTGTGAATTACATTTTTTAAAAATAAATGCCCCTCCGTTCTTTGACATAAAAGGCAGAGATGAGAAATAGAGGAACAAAGACAGAGTCCTGGCTAATGTCTTTATCAATAACATATAGAATAGGCCCCAGGTGCCGGTCTCCGCTCTCCTCACTGTCTCCAACAGTAACCTCCACCACTGGTGTGCCTGAAGTGTAAGGAAAACTCTTTTTCTTTCCCTCTACCTATACAAGGCCTACTCATCCTTCAAGACCAAACTCAAGTTCAAATCCTTCATCATGTATTTCTAGCTTGCTCTTCCTCACGCAAAAATCTCCCTTCACTGAATTCCTTATGTACTTAAAGTCTTATATAAATCACTTGATAATTTAATATAGTATTATATACTTTTTTTCCTTTGCTTGGTGGGTTAGTCTTATTTAGTACTCATTTGAAGGCACTTGAAGACACTAAATTGATTTCAAAACTTCAGAAAAAAATGCTTGGAGAAAAGGTTTTCATAAAAGAAATATAATTAGTTGCTCCAGAGTTGAGCTGGGGGTGAGGGTATGTGGTGGAGAGTAGGTCGGAGCTACACAATAAGACACCTTGTCACAACACTCAGGGTCGAGTGATGAGATGGGAGAAGCCAGAAGACCTGAGAAACATGGTCCAGGACTCTTTTCTGTTATGCCTTCAAAATGAACTCTCCATTCTGTATACACGCTCTACTTTGCATTATAGGAAAGCACCAGAAAGTCAACACTGTTGCTCATTTCTTCCTGCTTTCTGTTACTCCAGATACTGCCCATCTGCAACCAACACAGTTCCATTTCATCCTGATCATCCTGCACAGAATTCAGAAGAGACCCCCTACCTCCTGGGATCACTTTCTCAGAACTCCGCAACTGCCTGTTGGCCTAACTCCCAGCAGCCTTTCATATATTCATATTTTATTTCTCAGACTAGATGGGAAGTAAGGTTCTTCTACTTCTTAAAACCCCCATTAATGTTTGCACAATATTTTTAAATAGTAAGGGCTCAATTAGTAAGTTGGTGACTACATTATATCTCCAGACACTGATCTATTTCAAGGAAATGAAGAAAATGATTCAGTTAAGAAATATTCATTGAACTCCTGTTGTGTGTAAGGCAGTGGATTGGGTGCTGAGGAAAATAAATAACACTTGCCCTTGGGTGCTTAGAGTGCATATGGGGAGGCAGACCCCTAATTAGATATTTTAATAGAATATGCTAAGAGCTTTGAACAAGGCATATGGAGATGCTGTGGGAGCATGGGCTAGGGGCTCCAGCTCAGATAAAACTTCCTGGAAGAAATGACACATGAGCTGGCATAAAGGATCAATGGAAATTAGGCAAAAGGGAAGAAGAGGGTAAGGAGATAGGAGACCGTACAACACTGAATTGACAGGGTCTACTAATACGGAACTGACACCCTGTCAGCTCTGTGTTAGTAGAGGCTGAAAACTATGAGTTGGGGAGAGGCATGAGATGAGGCTGGAGAAGGCAGGTACTAGGTGAAAGAAGGCTTGGCTTCTGATACTAAGTAGCTAGGGTTTTATGCTGACAGTGATGAGGGCCCACTGAAGAGCTTCAAACAGGAGAGTGGTGTATGCTTGGCAGATGTTTTAGAGGTAAATAAAAATAAGGATAAGGAATCCAATTGTAAAACAAAGCTATTTTAATGGTCCCAATGAGAGGTGGTAAAGACCTAAATTGGGCCTTCATGGCAAGAATAGAGAGAAGGAAATAGACTTGGAAATATTTAGGTGGTGTGGCAAAATAATCCTGATGATCATTTTGATGGTAAGGAAGGGGGTCAGACAGGGAAAATGAGTCACAGTTTCTGCTTGAGGAATCATTGGTGGCATTAACCTGAGCTGGGGAAGAGGAGCGAGGATCAGGGATCAGGGGAATAATAAGCTCTGGCTTATCCATGCTGTGTTTGAAGTGGAACATCTAAGGGACCAAGTGAGCAGGCGTTTAGATCTAGAAGCAGGAAGCTGTGGGGTGGGACCAGCGCTGGAGCCAGCTCCGAAGCCAGTCACACACAGTGCCAGTCAGTCACGAGGAAAAACAAAAGAGATCCCCAGATACATCTATTATTCTAATTTAGTCTGATTTCATGACTATTATTTATTTTAACCAGAAAAAAGTTACTATAGCACTTCCAGGGAATATTATATGGAGCACTAAAGATAAAACAAAACATTCAATGAGAAATTGATTGAAAAATAACAAATGCATAGCCCTTTGTCACATAGTGGTGTTTAGGAACACCACATTAAAGTTTGATGGCAAGTCTCGCCTTGTCAGGTTAACATTATATATGTGAATGTATATATGCATATGTTTTAAATAATATAACAAAGTGCTTAGTTTGTGCCAGACACTTATGTATAATATCAATATTAATACTTAGATACCATGAGGCAGGTTTTATCATCAGTTCCATCTTACAGATTAAACAGCTGACACTCATAGAAGATAAGCAACCTGTCCAATGACACACAGCTGCCCAGTGGCAAGGCTGGAATGGAAAGCCAAGTCCATCTGGCTCCAAAGTTCCAAGACATAAGCATTAAGTTCCTCTTTTTCACTCAATCCCTTTGCCCCTTTTTTGCCATCATGAGAGGATATCTGGCAAAAAAGCAATAACCTGGATAATCCAGGAGGAGGCAGGCTAGTACGGAAATTTTAACATAGAAAATAATTCATAACAAACTGATGTCTAAATGAATACATGCATCAATCCAGATAGTCATGCTTCTGAATACTATATTTAAAACCCAGTGAGTATAATGGTTTTAGAGGGCAGTTTTGATTTACATATCAAAATTTAAATTAGCTTACTTTTTGACTCAGGAATATCACTTCTAGGAATAATACTTCCAGAGATACTAACATGAGCATACAAAAAAATGAAACTGTGAAAGTCCTAATATCTATCAACAGAAGTTACTTAGTTAAATATTTAAATAATGATATAATCAGCCCTGGCTGGCGTGGCTCAGTGGATTGAATGCTGGCCTGCGAACCAAAGGGTCACCAGTTCCATTCCGTCAGGGCACATGCCTGGGCTGTGGGCCAGGTTCCTAGTAAGGAGCACACGAGAAGCAACCACATATGTATGTTTCTTTCCCTTTCATCTCCTCTCTCTAAAAATAAATAAAATCTTTAAAAAATGATATAATCATATAATATCCTGTAAAAAGAATAATGTAGACCATTTTGTATATATTGGCAAAATTTATACAAAAGAGGTCCATGATATGTTAAGTCTTTAAAAATTGAAGAGGAATTTGTAGAATGTAGGTATATAGTACATGCACGTGCATAAGTGTGTAAGGGTACAAGCCAAATCATTAATAGGGATTAATTTAGGGTGCAAACAATTAAGTGTAGAGAGGTGAAAGAGACCTAACAATTGTTACTTTATATACTTAAAATGTATACACACACACACACACATTTATATATAACAGTGGGCACGTATTGCTTTTGGAAAAAAATTAAGATTTTTCTAAATCTAGTGAGTCAACAAATCTAATAAAATCAATTTAAATTTAGCATTCTGCAAATAAATTATGCTACATCTATATTACGGAAGACCATGTTGCTGCTGAAAAGAATGTCAGACCAGATTGCACTGACATGGGAGGAGGTCATGAAATATTAATGAAAAAAAGCACATTGCAGAACAATATGTCTAGTTTGATCTCATTTTTTAAAATCAGATTTATATATTAATTCTTATATGTGCATAATAAAATTCTAGAATATTCAACAAAGTGTAAATAAGACTGGTGATCCTGGGAATTGGGAATGGAGGGGAGAAAATGTAAGGACTTTACTTTCTCCTTAATATATATTTGATGTTTTAACATTTTATAATGAAATGTATTGCTCTGATAATTTTTTAAGTAATAAAATCATTCCTAACAGAATGTATTTCCAGCAGTTGATCATTTTATTTATCTTTTATTCCAGTCTTAAATATTTGGTATCATAAAATCTACAAAAGTGTCCTAGAAAAAAATTTCAGATTCATGTTTATGACATCTGTAATTCAGCATAACTTTACATATTTAATTATGCACAAAGGACTGTACAAAAGGTAAAAATACTGGAATGTGTTTTTACAATACTAGTTTTTCTTTCTTCCCACTATCAATGTAAATCTGACCCTCTTCACATAATTTCCTACACGGTAAATGAGTTTCCACAACATTTTCATGAATAAACAATCTCAATTTTATCAATTCTTCCCCCTTGTTAATGTGAGGAAACATAATCAAGGCTTCCACAAAGTTTCAGTTTTTCACAAATTTGTATTATTTCTGAAACAAACCAAACAGCCTGGGCTCTAGGAATGCTCTTGGGCTCATTTGGGAAGTGGAGCCGCCTCCTCTCTGGCCCCACCTCCTCTCTGGTGACCGTACAACTTAGTTTTCTTGCCTAACTGGGAAGGCCTCTGGTGAGACTCCCCTGCCCTACTAATCAGGATGTGTCTTCACATTAAGGTCCTTAGCAGGAACATCTCATCTCTGTTCCAGCTCTTTCCACAGCACTCACACTCCATTATCTATCTCATAGTCTTACTCCTGCTTCTAAGAGCCTACTCATGCCTTAAGCATTTCTCTTTCCCTTCCTGGTTATCTTTAGAGAAACTCAATTCAAAAACCTCTCTGATTTCTCCTAAGGGTTCAGGAGGAAAGTCTTGCCACTTGAGAAGCAAGTATGTAATAAGGAAGCATCCACTCTGATTTTTCCAACTTTTCACATCTTCCAGGCTGGTAGACATCTCGGAGCCAGACTCCCTCACCATTAGACCAAAGTGGCAGGGCTCTGCAAGGCAATGCTGTGGGAGAAGCCTATGATTTCAGCCTGAGTACCAAGGATTATGATCACAAACGTACCTATAATTCAAAGGGGCCTAAGGGAAGAAAGAACCTCATTTAGATCAGTTTGCAAATTGCTCTAACTTTAACAAATGATATGGAGAGAATATTATCACACCCTAAAGATCTCTTAAATAAGGCATTTATTAAAAAGATCATATTTCTCCAAGGTGTTTGGAGAAGTAGTATCAGAGAAGAAGTAAATTTGAGCAATAAATGGGAATTTCGTATAAGGCTATAAGGGTGGTCCTTGTCTCAAAAGTGTAGAGGGACAATGAATAATATACTGGAGAGAAAGCTGTAAAGCCTCTCTCTTTAATCATGGGTGGGATTTGCTGTCTCTCATACCAGACGAGCATGACTGGAAAGCAGCCATCTACAGTGGTTTGGAGAGCCAAGACTTCCAGTGCGTGCAAGGGAGACTTGCATGCTTGTAATCCACTTGAAGGCTAGAAGGCTAGAAGGCTAGATGGGACTCACTGTGGAAGCAGCTGTGTCTCTCTGTTTTTATCACAAAGTTGCAGGAGTGATGCCAAAGTGATATTAGATGAACAATTTTATTTTTGTGAGTGATTCAAGATGAAGACCAGATTTTATAAATTCTAACTACTGAGAAAAAAGTACAACTCTGTTCTCTTCTTGAGAAAACACAAAGCTATATTAACAGAGACTTAAAATTATCTTATATTAATTAAAATCAAAATTACCATTTAGAATTATATCCATGTGATATTAAAAAGTAATCTCAGTACTCAACCCTTTATTTCATGGAGATACCAACTTAAAATATCTTAAAAGCCAATTTTGAAGAAGCGAAAATCAAATCTCAGTTATGGTATAATAACTAAGCATGAAATATGTCATCTCTGCCACATCAGCAATGAAGATTAAATGCCTCAAACTGTGAAAACATAGACAACTACGCAATTTTATTTGATGACTATGAAAATTATTGCAAATTATTTTAAAATTAGTATAAAGAGGGTCACATCTATCTTGTATTAAAAATCTATTGTAAATAAAAAACATGAAAATAAAACATCACTGAATGGAGACTGCAAATTCTTAATGGGAAAGGTCCAATTAATAATAAATACACATAGAATAAATTCTAAAATAATTTAGCAGAGAATTCAAACTTTATTACAAGTTAAGATGTCAACACAAAACTTTGCTATGGTATTGAGTAACCTCATGACCTTTAGTATGTTTGCAGGGTTTGAAAAATACAACTAGTTATCAGCAACCAATTTGTTGACTATTATCCCTAGACAGTGTTTGCTACCAGTGGGAAAATGCTGCTTATGCCCTAACTACTATTGTACATTTCATAACCTGCTAATTAGCACTTAATTTTCCCTTTGCTTGGGGAATAATGATTGTTGCCTTCACCTAATACAACAAAGGACCACCTTTAACAATCAATTTTTAAAAATTAGCTAATGATCCACAGACAATGCTCATCACTCCACAAGTGCCTTACATCTTCCAACAGGACACGATAACCATTACAATTTTCAAGCTCTTCCAGAGAGAGTAAATGCTATCATAAATGTAGAATAGCCACTTTGATTATTTTAGGAACTATAAAACTTTGAACATTTTGACCTTTGGTATGAAAATTTCAATCAACAGTTTTAAATTTGCATATTAAAAGATTAGGGCATGACTTAAAATTTTTAACATGAGGTGCCAAAAGATATTAATTTCTATAAAGTAGATTTTGAAGAGGCAAAGCACAAACTTTTATATTTTTTAAACTATAGAGAGAGATTTGGTAACATGTAACCATTATTCTTGGTAAAGAAAATAATTATAAAAGTTGAAAACTGACTTCTAAATTTTGTCTGTGGTTTTCAACAGAAGACTCTAATTTGGAGACAAACCTTTCTATTAAAATATATTCTTTTATATTCATAGATTAAAGCATGTTCAATATTGTTTTCTTTTTACTGAATCATGTAAATGTCATAAGATCTTGATCTTAGGACCAAAGGTACAGTTACAAAAGGCAGCTCTGCTTGACTGTCTAAGCCTAAACATACGCTACACTCATTCAAATAATGGGTTTGAAGTAAAAATTTATGAAATCTGGGTTATAATTCAGCTGATGATGAAAGCATCAAAATCTAGATATTCTAAATCATAACCATGAATTTACAATGTACATATAATGCTTACATGTGTATCACTATCAATTAATTACTATCATACACAGTGCCAAATAAGTGAATATGTACAGTCAAGAAAGTGAAGCCAAAGTACTTATTAGTCTTAAGAGGAGTTAAGAAAAATATTAACCAAATTTCCAAATTCTCATTTCTAATTAAACCTATTCAATAAAAAATATGACAAACTATTAAAAATGTGAGCCAAAATAATTTAGATAACTGAAACAGCAAATGATTGGCAAGAAAATTGAAAAAGCCATACCAAACACTTAAAGGTATAAGGTGAAAAAAATAAAGAAAAATACAAATTTTAACTAAGTGATCCAAATTTTATTTGTGGCTTATGGTATCCTAATGAAAGATTTAAAAAGTTAAGCATTTAGAAAAATTAATGGAAAAGCTCAATATTTAATGCTTATTATATAAGTAAAAACAGAAGAAAAAGTTAGCTTTGGGTTAAATGAGATATAGAGCAGTTTTATAAAGTAAAAACAAGGCAACTTAGTAATTGTGTATGGGGAAATTTTAAGGAGTAAATTATCAAAGTAGTACATGGGGAGATGCATACATAAATCCCATTAGCAATAATGTGTTCCTCTGATCTTGGTGATACTCACTTTTAAGTGATGCCATAACTACTGTAACAATCCTGCGTTTATGGCAGTATTCATCTACTCAGGTCCCCAAAGACAGTGAACTTAAAGGTAGCGTTATTCTTTCTTATGCATTTACTAATGATGTATTTAGTTTTATAGGCACTAGTCACAGATAGACCCTTTTTTATGTCTCACCGTGGTGTGTAATTTTTTAAAATAACTGTATATTTGAAATAATTAGCACTGCTGGATATAATCACTAATTTCCTAAAACTGAAAAAGGCAACTTAATATTTCTGCATAGCAGCTGTAATATACAATATTGCACATAACTAAATTATTACAAACAGTGCCAGCAGTTTTGTATACACAGTACTTAAGATAATTATAAAAAATCATCTTCATTACTGCTTGCTAGCATTTTTAAAACAGTTTAATTTGGATAGGTTACAAAATACATTCAGATCACACAGATATAATTACTGGAAACCTAAGAAACTATAAAATGTTCCCGACCAAATCCCTTTGACCCTGTTAATGTCTATTTCTTGTTAATATAAGGCAAACATTGTTTGTAGCGTACATTTGTTATAGAATATAAAAAAGGAGGGGGGTTAGAAAATCCCTTAACAGTTATTATTGATTCCACCATTTACTGAGAGTTAAGTGCTGTTTACAAAACAGAACAGATGCAGATGCTGACAAAAAGGTAAACAATTGTTGCATGGCTTCCTGCCAGATTCTGAACCAATATATTAAACTCCAAGTGAAGCACATTTCCCCTATGGATTGCACTTATTGCCACTTCATTTCCTGTGTGCTCCGTCTTTCTATTGCAGTGCCTGGCACTAAGCTATTTCCAGTTCTTTGCTGACCCCTGAGGCCTGCTGCTACCACACACAGCCATTAGAGAAGGGAATTGCATGTGTCTGACACGGCCTGAAACCAATTATTTGATATTTTCTTCAGAATGATGCCCAACTCTGTTGGGAATGAGCAATCATGAAATAATTTACCTCCTGATTTAATTTTTTCCTGCACAAATTAGTTGTAGACTGAGCTGGCTATACACAGATGCCCGTGACATAGCTCTGTCTTATCAAGATGATACTTGAAATGAAGCAGTGGTGTCTGAACTGAATAGGTTGGGGAATCCTGCTTTAAAGAGGCATTGACAAGTTTATCAGATATACCGATCACATGTACTCTCTGCTGACTGAAAATGACAGAACCTTAAAGAACTATCAGGATAGCAGAGAAACCACAAGGATGCAAACCTTATCATGGTATTTAATGTTTTGAAACATCTGTCTGATTTCTGATTTCCTTTTGGTGGCCCAGAAACCTTGACACATTATCAAAATTTAACAAAAAACAAAAAACAAATTCATTACATTTGAACCTTCATTAAATTTTGTATTTTAGTAACTCTGTTTTCACATATAATCATAAACGCCAAGAATGTTTTTTTTTGTAACTCAAATCCTTACAAGTACTTAATATGTTGTTCTCTGTATGTCACAGAAATAAGGCAAAATACAAGATTATCACTCACTGATGAACAAAGAAAACTTGTATAAATTTGTTCCTGTTTAATCTAAATAATGAAATATTAAGGTCATCACTGCTCAAGCTCAGTAGAGACAACATGGGTCTTTGGAGGGACTGGCTGAACACAAGCTTCAACCAAACCTATGCAGTAATTTCTTTTCTATAAAGTCGAGCAAAGATTACTCTCATTTTTGCATACTGATTTCACATCAGATCTTAGCTATTAAATCTTAAAAGGGCTGTGATTGCTGTGCCTTCCTACTTCTCTTCAGGGTCTAGGCTCTACCAACTTCTAGACTCATGTCCCAATAACTGTGAAGTTTATGGCTTTTGTAACCACAACTAAGAAAAACGACAAGAAAAAATGTTCATTAAAAGTACACCTTCTTCAGGATGTGGAGAAAGGGGGTCCCTAGTGCACTGTTGGTGGGACTGCAGACTGGTACAACCATTATGGAAAGCAGTTTGGAACTTCCTCAGAAAACTAAAAATGGATCTGCCTTTTGACCCAGCAATTCCATTGCTGGGACTCTATCCTAAGAACACTAAAACACCAATACAAAAGAACCTTTGCACCCCGATGTTCACAGCAGCACAATTTACAATAGCTAGGTGCTGGAAGCAACCTAGATGCCCATCAGTAAATGAATGGATCAAAAAACTATGGTACATTTACACAATGGAATTCTATGCAGCAGAAAGAAAGAAGGAGCTCATACCCTTTGCAACAGCATGGATGGAGCTGGAAAGCATTATGCTAAGTGAAACAAGCCAGGCAGTGAAAGACAAATACCACATGATATCACCTTTAACAGGAATCTAAACAACAAAACAAAACAAAAAACTAGCAAAATATAACCAAAGACACTGAAATAGGGGATAGTCTGACAGTGGCCAGAGGGGAGAGAAGAGGGAATTTCAGGGGGGAATGGGTAGGGATTACAGGAACAAATTTGGAGGACACATGGACAAAAACCAGGGGTGGGGGGTAATGGGGGGAAGGGGGGAGGGTTGGGTGGAGGGGCTGGAACGGGAGTAGGGGGGAGAAAACTGTACTTGAACAATGATTGAAATAAAAAAAAAGTCAAAAAAAAAAAGTACACTCTCTTCAAATAGCTGAAGGATTACAATTTTACAGTGCTTCAAAAAAACACATGAAAATGATGATTATAATGGATTTCAGTATGAGTTGGAAAAAAGATACAAGAAGGCACTATAAAACAATTTTATAATATAACTTTCTCTGACAATCATCATCATAAAATCTGGAGGTAATTTCTCTCCTTTTCAAGACAGATTATTTCTCAAACCTCGGTGTCTACTCCAGTAATTATTATAATTAGCACTGTTATTTTTTTGCTAATGGAAACGTTAATACTGAATTTTAAACTTAATTTCTACCTTGGAGGACAAACCATATAATGCCACTTATTCTAAAATGAGCTCAGTACATACAGAAATCTAAAAATAACAAAAATTCAAATTATTTAGTCTTTTATATTTTAGTGAAATTATAAAACCTTATTAAAAGCTTGTCTTTCACTAGCTTTTACCTGCTCACTTAGTACTTACTACTGTTCTGTTATGCTTAAACTAGTAATAGGGTAAAATAAGCTACATTTGTCTAAATAATAGGCAAGGGCTTTATGTGTCTTACTCAATGTTGAAGAGAGATTTCAAAAGCAGACATTGATCAGTTATGAAGGCAATATACCTTCCCCCCCACCCCCTGAGGGCATTTTCCCCTCATTGCTCGCTTATTTATTTATTTATTTTTATTTTTAAAAAATATTTTATTTTTTTACGTTTTGGAAAGAGGGGAACGGAGGGAAAAAGGAAGGAGAAAAGCATCAATGTTTGACAGATACATCAATTGGTTGCCTTTCACATGCCCCCAACTGGGGACCTGGCCTGCAACCCAGGCTTGTGCCCTGACTCAGAATCAAACCATGTGTGACTTCATGGATGTAACACTGATGGTTGAAGATTTTCATACCTACATATAAATAATGACAATGAAAATGTTCTAACATAATGTACATTTTAAAGTTGATTTTCCTAATAAAGGATGTTGCAGTGTGGGATCAAGCATTAAAATTCTCAGTCTCCAGTTAAAAAGATTCCACCTTTAAAGGAATCTTACCAATGATTGTTCACTTTTTAACCTTTTCTTGAACCCTTATAAAAAAAAGTTGGGGTACTAATAATTGAGTAATAGTATAATAACCAGAAGCCAAATATTACATTTTCTGAGAACCTGAGAAAAAAAAGTTAAACAATATTCAACATCGTAATAGATCACTGGAAAATAACCATACATTGAACAAGAATTTAGGGATCCATGACATATACACATAAAAACCTATACATGTTTTCATAAAAAACAATAGAACTAAGAACTACACTTATTTTTATGTTCACAAATTCAACATCTAGAGAAACAATTTTCACAAGGGAAAGCAGAATTCAGAAAAGTTTTAAGAAGCTTCCATAGTGAGTTAGCAACTCTTTCTAAAGAATATGAACTTGCTTGCAGCAACTTCATGTATATTACTTGTTCATATTCTTTGTTCAGTATAGGATAGTTGCAAAATAAATCCGTTCATTTTAAAATAATTTTACTCAAAATTAAGTAATCATTTAGATGATTTCTTTCTCCAGATAAAAAATATGACTTTAATATCTCAGTATTTTAATTGCTTCTTTTAGCTTTTCAGTTTTAAAAATGTTATTGGGTTACTGGGTGCTCTGGCTGGCGTAGCTCAGTGGATTGAGTGTGGGCTGTGAACCAAAGCATTGTAGGTTCGATTACCAGTCAGGGCACATGCCTGGGTTGCAGGCTGGGTCCCCTATGGGAGCCACATGAGAGGCAAGCACACATTGATGTTTCTCTCTCTCTCTTTCTCCCTCCCTTCCCCTCTCTAAAAATAAGTAAATAAAATCTTTTAAAAAATGTTATTGGGTAATAAGGTATATAAATCTCAAAATGACCTATGACCCCCTCGTGAGAAACCAAACTGAGTCATTTTTATCTATCATCTTCAGTATTTGAATGCCGTAATTAGAGGATGTAACAAGTGAAATATTCTTTCTACCCCTAGGAAGAAAATACAGCTGTTCTAAGAAGGGAGGAAGTCAATAATTGAGTACACTTTACTATTTGCTAATTGTTGCTGTATGGAAGCAAACATATTATTCGAATTACATTGTATCGGCTTTCTCTCTTCCAAAATATATGTTCCATCTGTCTTTCTCTACTGTCTTTAGAACAAAAAATCAGAGGCCTCATAACATTTAATGGTGAATAGTTGGGTCAGAGAAATAAGAGTTCACACAGCAGAAAACATGTTTTAGGTAAATAAAAATATGTGCACACATGCATAATATATACCATATACATACTCAAGCACATAATATACACCCTCTAATACACATACATGTTCAGTCACTTTTATCATAGTTTTTAATCAAGTAATTTTTCATATTATACAACCTTTAGTTGAAAGAACTTAAAAGCACCATCAATTCCTTAGGGAAAGAATATTCTAATATTAGACATTCTGCTTATTTTCTTATGAGGCATTGAGGTACAGTGGAAAGATACTTCTTAGTTCAGTCTCAAACTTGATTTGTTAGGCAGCAAAAATGCCTTAGGTTTTTCAGCCATAAAATGAGAACTAGAATTCTGCACTAATTTGAGTGGTTACACAGCAAACATAAGTCGTATACAAAAACCAAAAATGTGGAAGAATCTTGCAAACATAATGGTGTTATTAATCATAAAAAGAATCTCAAATCTAGCCATAATTACATCAACTATTTTAATAATTTAGTTACTTTTAGCCTAGCTCTAACAAAAAAGCTTAAATGTAAGCAGCTTATTTGAATCTCTAAGAGTAAGAGTCTTGATCTCCTACTTGTTTACATTAATTCAAATATTAATGTATTATTTTCCTTCTTATGTACTGATATGTATTACTTGGATTTTTGTCTTTCCAAATAATTCCCAAACAGAAAATCCAGTGATATAGCTTTGTACTCTTTTACAGTTCCTTCCAAAATTCAAGTTTAATTTTATATGCAGAAAAAATATATATAGTACAATTTCAGAAAGTCCAACACAAAAATCAGGATCTGTGGCTAAAATGGGAATTACTCTTCAAATGAAAGAAAGATTCTTTATCTTACAAGTAAATTTAGTTTGCAAAAGACAAAGTCACAGTAGTAAGCTTGGTCATAATTCAGAAAAGGATCTGAATCCCAGTCAAGAGACTTCCTAGCCATGGGACTCTGGGCAAGCTGCTTAACTTGTCCAACCTCAGTTTTTGTATGTATAAAATAGGGGTAATATCCAACTTTTCAAAGAGGAGGCAAGAATCAAGTGGTATACTAGTACATAAAGTGCTTAGCATGCTACGTGGTGAATAAAATGTACCTAAAACATTATCTATTATATAAATGACTTAACATACTTCTAAACAGATAAGGAAAAATGAAGATGATCAATAGGACAATATTAACAAAAATTAATGTTTAATTCATGTTTTAAGTAGCACATTTAGCAAAGTATGTACTTCATTCAGACATTTCCTACAAAATAAAACCTAAGCTACTTGTGCCTTACTGAAACTCAAGAATCAGAATGGCTGTCCTGGCTGGTGTGGCTATGGAGATTGAGCGCCAGCCTGTGAACCAAAGGGTTGCTGGTGAGATTCTGAGTGTAGGGCACATGCCTGGGTTGCGGGCCAGGCCCCCAGTAGGGGGCACGCAAGAGGCAACCACATATTGATGTTTCTCTCCCTCTCTTTCTCCCACCCTTCCCCTCTGACTAAAAATAAATAAAATCTTAAAAAAAAAATCAGAATGGCTGAGAATGACTTTTCATACAAAAACAGTCTTAAATGGCATGAAGAATGTGTCCTGTCCTGCTTACTATATAAAAGATGAAATAAAAATGAATAGTTCTAATTTTTACATTTATCCCAATGGCTCCTCTTGTGTATTTCTACTATGGAAAGATGGGCAGTACAAAAAGGAATCAGACTGAATGGCGAATGCCTTCCTGGCTCAAAGAAAGGGAAGATGAGCCCCCTTCTCTCTACTAAGGGCATGATGGACTTGGCACACTCAAAGAGAAGCCTCCAGGAGGCACTGAACATGCCACATAACAGAACTCACAGAAAGAAGGAAAGGCTTTAACTTCAGTTATGCCAAAACCCAAATCACTTTTGATTTTCTTTACATACTAAAAAAAGGAAAACACCCTAAAATTATTTTCAAATGTTTAACATATGTGACTGTTTCATTATAATATAGCTTGTGAAATTCTTATCCATAGACTCAGGAGAATATCAATCTTCCATGCTTTATAGGTCTAATTGAGTCTTTCCTTTTGTACTTACACAGGGATTTGTATGGATCCAGAGATGCGTTTTATGAAAAAGTATTGTCCATGCTTACTGCCTACAGCCTTGCAGAATTGAGCTGGTCCTTCCCCAGGCCAAAACACAAATTATTATTGAATCCCTGCCTTGCATGCCACAGAAAAGGCCTATAGATTTCTTTTCAATTAACAATACAGAATAATAATGGCATTTCCAGTTCTTGCCTCTGATCTTAATTTTCAATTATCTGATTAAAAATGTTCCTGCAAAAAATTACAACTGAGAGTAAAAATAAAACAGAAGAGAGGACTTCTGGCCAAGATGGAGGCATAGGTAGACACACTGTGCCTCTTTGCACACCCAAAAGAAGGACAACAATTCAAAAACACAAACAACCAGAACTGACAGAAAATCGAACTGTATGGAAGTCCAACAACCAAGGAGTTAAAGAAGAAACATTCATCCAGATGTGTAGGAGGGGAGGAGACGGGCGGCCAGTGTAGAGAGGACTCATGGCAAAGCGGCAGCTGGAGGACCCAGCGAGGCGGCAGACTGTGGACCAGGGCAGGCAAGGGTGCAGCTGGTGGACCAGCGAGGCGCTGGATGGTGGAGCGGGCAGTCCCACATTCACGTGCAGACAAACCAGGTGAGGCTGGAGAGCTAGACAGATCCTGCAACCCAGGGTTCCAATGTAGGGAAATAAAGCCTCAAACCTCCTATTGAAAACACCTGTGGGGGTTGCGGCAGTGGAAGAAACTCCCAGCCTCACAGGAGAGTTTCTTGGAGAGACCCACAGGGCCCTAGAACCTAGACAAACCCACCCACCAGGAAATCAGCACCAGAAGGGCCCAATTTGCTTGTGGGAAGCAGGGGAAGTGATTGAAAACCAGCAGAGAGTATGCATTTGGCATTGTTCCCTCTCAGACCCCTCCCCCACATACAGCATCACAATGCAGCCACATGGGTTGCCCCACCCTGGTGAACACCTAAGGCTTTGCCCTTCACTACGAAACAGGCACACTGAGACAAAAAAATAAAAATGGCCCAAATGAAAGAACAGATCAAAGCTCCAAAAAAAAATACAACTAAGCAACGAAGAGGTAGCCAACCTATCAGATGCACAGTTCAAAGCACTGGTAATCAGGATGCTCACAGAAATGGCTGAGTATGGTAGCAAAATCAAAAGAAAAAATGAAGGCTATGCTAAATGAAATAAAGGAAAATGCACAGGGAACCAACAGTGATGAGAAAGAAACTGGTCAAATAAATTCTGTGGACCAGAAAGAAGAAACATCCAACCAGAAAAGAATGAAGAAACAAGAATTCAAAAAAATGAGGAGAGGCTTAGGAACCTCCAGGACATCTTTAAACGTTCCAACATCCGAATCTTAGGGGTACCAGAAGGAGGAGAAGAAGAGAAACAAATTGAAAACTTATTTGAACAAATAATGAAGGAGAACTTCCCCAAACTGGCAAGGAAATAGACTTCCAGGAGGTCCAGGAAGCTCAGAGAGTCCCAAAGAAGTTGGACCCAAGAAGGAACACATCAAGGCACACCATAATTACATTACCCAAGTTTAATGAGGAGAGAATCCTAGAAGCAGCAAGAGAAAAGGAGACAGTTACCTACAAAGGAGCTCCCATAAGACTGTCAGCTGATGTCTCAAAAGAGACCTTACAGGCAAGAAGGGGCTGGAAAGAAGTGTTCCAAGTCATGAAAGGCAAGGACCTACATCCAAGATTGCTCTATCCAGCAAAGCTTTCATTTAGAATGGAAGGGCAGATAAACTGCTTCTCAGAGAAGGTCAAGTTAAAGGAGTTCATCATCACCAAGCCCTTATTATATGAAATGTTAAAGGGACTTATCTGAGAAAAAGAATCTCAAAATTGCAAACAGCAAAATGACAACAAACACAACTATCAACAACCAAACCGAAAAAAACAAAAACGAAAACAAAAATCAACTAAGCAAACAACTAGAACAGGAACACATTCACAAAATTAGAAATCACATGGAGGGTTATCAGTGAGGAGCAGGAGAGGGAAGAATGGGGGAAAATGTACAAAGAATAAGTAGCATAAATGGTAGGTAGCAAATAGATGGGGGAGGTTAAGAATAGTATAGGAAATGGAGAAGCCAAAGAACTTATATGTATGACCCATGGACATGAACTAAAGGGGTGAATGCAAGTGGGAGAGGGTATGCAGGGTGTAGGGGAATAAAGGGGGGGGAATGGGACAACTGTAATAGCATAATCAATGAAATATATTTTAAAAAATACAACAGAATAAAACACTTGGTTATGGGACCAAAGGGGAAATCCCCGAAGGAATTACTAGGAATAGCTTCAGATATAAGCTGAAAGGAGGGACTCAATTTCCTGTTTTTGTTTAATTATCTACCTCCCTCCTCATACCCCCTACCCTCATTAAAAAATGCATCCACAGGAGGTGGGCAGTTTTGATATTATTTTCAAGTTTCACTTGGGGAAGAAAAATCACACAGGTAAAGTCTAAAGAATTTTCTACTTGCTACTGTGGCACACAAAGCCACATGCTTAGCCAGTTAATTCATCTGTAATGTCAGTAGAAAAAGTAAATCTGGCTGTTTCCAAAGACAAATTGTAGGCATAAAATCTGGTTGTGGAAGGACTTCAATGTCACTTACGGTCTCAGTAAAAGTTTAAATTTAAAGTTCCTACTATAACCCTTTTATCTTATTAGAAAAAGTCCAAGAGGTTAAATGACTTATCTAAGGCCACACAAAACAAGGAGGTAGGAAATTCAGGACCAGCACCCTTGACTCTCAATCAAGTGTACTTCGCACTTTCTACAAGTAAAGTAAATGTCAACACAGAATGCACTGGTATTTCACTTAAAAAGAGCAATTATCATAAAGCAGTGAGGGTGGGGGAAACCCTAATCAATTCGTATTTTCGACAATGGTACAGCAAAAAGCCCTGAAACTATATTACCATTTAAAAATAATTAGTGATAACTGAACTAAGATATTAGTTTCATTAGTTTTTTCCTCCACTTACTGTTTTGTATTAGTTGAAATTCTACCTTCTACTACTAGTAACAAGCATAATTTTCATCAGATCTAAGAGATCCTTACTTCTGTCTCAAGAGCACAAAAGAGTCAAGAGAGGTGGTGTCTGTCTAGCAGTCTTGGTCTCTTCTGTAACAATAGTCATACAAACGCTTCATTTTGTATGTATTGTACATGGTGGCCTTAGTGTACATCTGTACCTTTCCTTGAGATTATCACTCAGGGAGTCATAGCTACTTGAAGAGTAAGAGAGAGACAGGGTGACTTTTGCCTGGCCTGCTTTCCAATTGCGATCTGTGTCTCCCTAACCAAGAATTCTACCTGTACTTTTTGGCTCTCTGAGCAGCACCAGGGTGGTTGACAAGAATAAGCACCTTACAAAAGGAGCCAAGGAGAAGTGATTGGTCCATTTTCTAAGATTGGTATGATGTGAAAGCACCAGCTACATTCAAAATAAGAAATACTGGAAAAACACCGGTCATAAGAACTCAAGGAACCTAAATTGCATCTGATGTTCTCAAGGGTCGTGTTTCTGAAGTGTGCCTAGCGGATCTATAGAATGATGAAATTGCATTTAGAAAATTGAAACTATTACTGAGGATGTTCAGGGCAAAAACTGCCCACCTATTTTCCATGGCATGGATGTTACCCATAACAAAAATGTGTTCCACGGTCAAAAACTGGCACACCATGATTGAAGCTCATGTTGATGTCAAGACTACTGATGGTTATTTTATTCATCTGTTCTGTGTTGGTTTTACTAAAAAAAAATGCAAAAATCAGATTCAAACACCTCTGATGCTCAGCATCAACAGGTCCACCAAATCCAGAAGATGATGATGGAAATCATGACCTGAGAGGTACAGACAAATGACTTCTAAGAAATGGTCAATAAACTGATTTTAAATAGCATTGGAAGACATAGAAAAAGCTTTCCAATCTGTTTACCCACTCCATGATGTCTTAGAAAAACCAAAATGCTGAAGGAGCCCAGGTTTAATGAGGAAAGCTCATGGAGCTTCATGGCAGCAATTCTGGAAAAGCTACTGTGAATGAGACAGGCACTACAGCTGAATGAACTGATAGATATGAACCCCAGTCCAAGAGTCTGTTTAAACTTCAGACTTTTTTACGGTAACAAACAAAAAATCCTATTTGTGATTTTAAAAAATTTTACCTCTACTTTGGTTTGAGAGCTTTCTTTACCCGTAAACATCTTTTCATCCCCAGATGGACTTTGCTTCCTCCCACCCTTTATTTCTTTTAAACAAAATACAAGGGGCTGTGAAAGAAAAGGGGCTTCAGAGACACTCAGTTTCACCCTCTCACCCACTGCAGACTGTTAGACTTTCCAAATATTCAAAGGCATGTATCACATTCTCTTAAGTCTCTATCTTTCAAGCAAACAATAAACTCAAAGAAAGTCAGAATAAAATGTGCAGGGAACCATGAAATTTATCCTATCCACATCGTTTCATATTAAAATACATAAGATTTATTCAACAAAATTTTCTACACAGAAACAAAACTCTCTTTTTTTAAAGCACTGAGAAATGTAACAATAACTTTTCTTAAATCTAAAGAAACTATAATTTTAAAAGTTAAAGTAATTTGATCAACTATCCATTGCAAGTGTAAACACAGAAGAATGGCACTGTTCTCCTGGACTGTAAATGACACCTGGGCACAGGTAAATATGAATCTGGCTTCCCAGATAACGACGGTCAGGTTACAGTCAAAGTGCTGGGTGCAAATTTCTAGCTTTTTGAAAGCTGGTTGTTTTGACTTTACAGCCTTCTAAACTAAATTTTTAAAAATGGAGCATAAGCCTTAATAAAATGATAATTTTCCTGAACACTTATTTAAAAAACTGTAAGAATGTGAATTAAAAAAAGTTATTGAGAATATCTTGGCTTTTAAATCTTCCTTGAAACTTTGTAAAGAGTATATGTAAAAATAATGTTTTTTTCTAGGATAGATCACCAAATCACAAAGATTCTCTAAATCTATATTACCACTATTTCATTATTTTCCTCAAATAATAAAATATAAAAGCTATATGCTTCTAAATGTATTGTAATACTAAAACAGCACACAGTTCCCCCCCTCTAAATAAAATGTTCAAATTCATATGAATGTAAAGGGGGGAAAAGGTTACTATATATTGCCAAATTGTGTAATTTAAATCTGAGGATAAGCTTATATGTAAATAAAATTGTTTGGTACACCACAAGAAAATGGTGAGAGAGACTGTCACCATATTTTAAGTACATGTACAGAAGACCCTGAATCAACGCCCAGCTACATGGTTACAGATGAAACTCACGCTATGCTCAGGTGAACACTACCATCAGAAAGGAAAGCTGGTAAAATAAAATAGCATAAAAGCTGAATCTAGTCAGCCTAGTTAACTCAGTTTCTGAGTTAATAAGCATGAGCAAATCAAGAGTCAGTTATGAGTGGTGGGGTGAAAATGGAGACAACTGTGCTTGAGCAACAATAAAAAAAGAAAAAACAAAATAAAAGCATAATTTTGGGGGAGAAAAAGGGTCAGTTATGAATCAGTGCCAATAAAAAAGAAAAGCAAAAACACTGAATGGGGGTAAAACACAGAAATGTTAAAAATCAAAAAAGAAGCCCTGGCTGGCGTAGCTCAGTGGATTGAGCACAGGTTGCGAACCAAAGTGTCGCAGGTTCGATTCCCAGTCAGGGTAAATGCCTGGGTTGCAGGCCATGACCCCCAGCAACCGCACATTGATGTTTTTCTCTCTCTCTTTCTCCCTCTCTTCCCTCTCTAAAAATAAATAAATAAAATCTGTAAAAAAATCAAAAAAGAAAAGTAAAAAAAGTTTTTTTGCTAATTATTGAGAGTGCCTTGCACAGTTTTTGCCATGGAGATTAGCAGCACATCAGAAAATATACCAAACAACTGCCAAAGGAGAAATCCTCTTTCTGTGGACCATTAGCTGTGTGGCCTCGGAAAATAGTTACCTTTACGAGCCTTGTTTTCTCATATTTAAAATATGAATAACATTAAGTGCTGTTTAGAAGATTAAATGAATACACATGTAAAGCCTTATACAAAATAATTAGTAGTTGTTAATTTTGATGCTCACATATTTCCTTTATGTATATTTTATAACTATAAATATAAGCATGTATGTGTTTATACTTATGTGTAGACAGATAATGTAAAGATCATTCAGGGAAGAATTAATTAATTCTCTATGTACTAGAAAAATCAGAGTCAATTAAAAATTCAGTATGCTCAAAGTGTCTAGCTCATTGAGAACATGGTAGATACATGCATAAACAGACAGGACATTAGCTCATTAAGATTTGTGTACAAATTGTTTCAAAAAATTGAAGAAGAGGAAACATTCCCAAACTCATTTTAAGAAGCTAGCATATTACCCTGATACTAGAGCCAAATAAGGACACTAAACAAAAAATTAAAGACCAATATCCCTCCCTGATGAGCACAGGTGCAAAAATTCTCAATAAAATATGAGTAAACTGAATTCAACAGCACATTAAAATAATTATACACCATGATCAAGAAGGATTTATCCCTGTGCAAGGATGGTTCAACATATGCAAATTAATATGATACAACACATTAATAGAATGAAAGATAAAAATCATATGATCATCTCTATAGATGCATACAAAGTATTTGACAAATTTCAACATTCTTTTATGAAAAAAGCTCTTAACAAAATGAACATAAAGAAATATACCTCAACATCATAAAGGCCATACCAAAATATAGAGACAACCTAAGTTTCCATCTACAGATGAATGAATAGAGATGTGTAAATGCACGCGCACACACATGAGAAGGAAATCCTGCCATCTGTAACAACGTGGATGGAACTTGAAGGCATTATGCTAAGTGAAGTCAGAAAAAGACAAATACTGTATGATATTGCATATATGTGAAGTAAAAACAAACAAACTGAACTTGGAGAAACAGAGGGTTTTAGGGTGGTTACCGAGGGATGGGGAATGGGGAAAGAGAAGAAATGTTGGTATAAATTTCCAGTTAGAAGATAAGTAAGTTCTAGAAATCAAATGTACTTGATTATGATTACAGTTAACACTAATATATTATATAGTTAAAAGTTGTTAATAGAGTAAATATTAAGTGTTCTTTGCAGCACTGAAAAATAACACTAGTTATACAATGTGATGGAGGTATTGGCTAATGCTACAGTGGTAACCATTTCCCAATATATGTATATCAAATCAATACACTGTACATCTCAAGCTAATACAATGTTAGATGTTAATATCACAATAAAACTTGAAACAAAAAGGCTAGCATACATACAAGGCCTGTTTAAGGTGTATCAATAGATCACAAAAGAGGAATTATAAGCAAAATCTTTCAAAATGGCAATATATAGTCTTCAGATGAAAAGAGTGTAGGGTAGTTTAGAGAAAAGTAAAACAAAGACTACACTAAAGCTGAGTCTGCCCACTGGGAGGTGTTTTTAATGGGATGTGCTACTTCCACCCTGTTCTTCTAAGCTCTGGAGTAAGGCAGATGGGAGTCTGAATCCTGGCTGCACTTTGGAACCCTGAGTAAATTACTTCTTATCTCTAGGCCTTAGTTTCCTCACTATACAATACAGATAGTAAATAATGTACCCACCTTGTTGAGTAGATTAGAAGAGATAATGAAGAGTTAAACGAGATAACATATATCTATGTCTGATCCAATAAATGTTAGCTAATGTAACTTAAGGAATGTCTTTCTATAGTTTCAGACAAAATATCAAAGACTTAGTGAGCATAAAGATATATAACGTGTATACTAGAGATGATATAACATAAAACCCAGTCAATCTGGTACAGATTTTATTCAAATATGAATATAAATTACTGTAATTTTTATTGATCAATATGAATAATTTTTATAATTTTGTTTACCTTAAACTGTATTTCCTTAAAAAATAAAATTTGGTCATTGGGTCAAATATTAGCAATGTTGATCAATTTGGAACTGGTTTAGCCATATATACAGCATTAGCAATAACTCATTTACTTTTCTTCCCTTTAATGTGTCTAGCTCAGAACCTTAAACATGGTAGTTGCTAAATGACTTGCTTATAGTAGGTGCCCCAAAGAGCTGAACTGAATAGATATTCAGGTAGCCCATGCAAAAAGTACTGTTTAAAATTTCTTTTACAAGTGACAAGTATTTAATTATATACTTTCAGAAAATGTCCAATAGCATTAATGGTTAAGCTCATGGGTCTTAGAGACATAGAGACGTCCCTATGAATCCTGCCTCTGTATAATAAGATCTACAGCAAGTGAATCTAAGTGTCCTTCTTTGTTTATGAAATTAGAGTAATAAGAAGTGTGATGTATTTAGCACAGTGCCCAACATATGGAACTCATTCATGTAACAAGTGATTTATGCCGAAGTTCAGATAAAGGAGCTTGAGAAAGATCAGTGCACCTGGACTTGTGAAAAAAGTATCAATTTTTGGTATTAAAACTGACCAACACACATAGTTTTCTCTCACAAATGGGAAAACACCTCAGTATCAGCCTTCATGACTTCATAGCAACTTATATTTTCAACCATATTGATCTTTTCTTCTTTTATAAACTTATATTTAGCACATATAAAACTTTTACATTGCAAACACTTTATAAGTAAGCAGATTTTTTGGAGGATATAAACATTTTAGAAAATAAGTACACCCATGGAATGCATTTAAAATTTGTGTTAACAATTAAAATGAAACTCTATTTGCTTTGAGCAAAATGGTACTGTTCCTAAATTAACCTACATTGTGTTCTGCCATAACCTAAAATTTGGTGATGCAACTCTATTCTGTAATGAGATACAGCTTCTGAAGGAAAATAAAAATTTTAAGAGAAAACATTCAATTATTTGAAAATTCATATATCAGAATAATTAGGCATTCTTGTATTTTACGAAGGTAAACAAAAATATAGCGAGCTATGTAAATTTTCATAAAGTGATCATGATTTCAAAGATAGCATTTAGACTTCCGGCAAGATGGAGGCAAAGGTGGACGCACTGTACCTCCACGCACAACCAAGATTGGAACAACAACAATTTAGAGGCAGAATAACACCCAGAACTGAGAGAGAATTTATCTGAATGGAAGTTGGACAGCCAAGAAGTTGAAATAGACCCATTTATCCATACCGGCAGGAGGGGCAGAGACAAGCTGCCTGGCTCGGGGTCGCGGCACGGAGAACAGGGCGCATAAGGCAACCGGGAGTGCATTAAGGCATCTGGGACATGCAAGATCGCAGCAGGTGGACCCTGAGTGTGCAAGCAGCAGCTGGCAGACCCTGTGAGGCGGCGATTGTGGAGCAGGGCAGAGCGCACAACCCAGGATCCCAGGGAAGGGACTGAGGTCCCAGGGAGAATGGAGCTACTGCCATTGTTCCCTCTCGACCCCGCCCTCACATACAACATCACAATCTAGCGACTGGGGTGCCCAGCCCTGGAGAACACCTAAGGCTCCGCCCCTCACCGTAACTGGAGCAACCAGTCCAAAAAAAAAAAAAAAAAGAGAGAGAGAGAGAGAGATGGCTCAAACAGAAGTACAAAT